>NW_016816196.1:0-2016 GCF_001698545.2 Rhinopithecus bieti
TGAGAAAGATCCACCTATGACCTCGGGTCCTCAGACCCACCAGCCCAAGGAACATCTCAGCAATTTTAAATCAGGTAAGCAACCCCTTTTTAACTCTCTTCTCCAACCTCTCTCACTATCCCACAACCTCTTTCTCCCTTCAGTCTTGGCGCCACTCTTCAATCTCTCCCTTCTCTTAATTTCAATTCCTTTCATTTTCTGGTAGAGACAAAGGAGACACGTTTTATCCATAGACCCAAAACTCCGGTGCTGGTCAGACTCAGGAAGGCAGCCTTCCCTTGGTGTTTAATCATTGCAGGGACACCTCTCTGATTACTCACCCACGTTTCAGAGGTGTCTGACCACCCTACAGGGATGCCTGTCTTGGTCCTTCACCTTTAGCGGCAAGCCCCGCTTTTCTGGGGGAGGGGCAAGCACCCTGACCCCTTCTCTCCCTGTTTCTACCCCTTCTCTGCTTTTCTGGGGGGGCGAGAACCCCAACCTCTTATTTTGCACCCCAACCTCTTATTTTGTGCCCCGACCTCTTATTTTGCACCCCAACCTCTTATTTTGCACCCCAGTCCCTTATTTCCGCTCCTGGACCCCTTTCCCGCTTTTCTGGAGAGCAAGAATCCCCGAACTCCTTCTCTCTGTTTCTACTCTCTCTTTTCTCTGGGCTCGCCTCCTTCACTATAGGCAACCTTCCACCCTCCATTCCTCCATCTTCTTCCTTAGCCTGTGTTCTCAAGAACTTAAAACCTCTTCAACTCACACCTGACCTAAAACCTAAATGCCTTATTTTCTTCTACAATTCCGCTTGGCCTCAATACAAACTCGACAGTAGTTCCAAATAGCCAGAAAACAGCATTTCCGATTTTTCCATCCTACAAGACCTAAATAATTCATGTCGTAAAATGGGCAAATGGTCTGAGATGCCTGATGTCCAGGCATTCTTTTACACATCAGTCCCTCCCTAGTCTCTGTTCCCAGTGCAACTCATCCCAAATCTTCCTTCTTTCCCTCCTGTCTGTCTCCTCAGTCCCAACCCCAAGCGTCGCTGAGTCTTTCTAATCTTCCTTTTCTACAGACCCATCCAACCTCTCCCCTCCTCGCAAGGCTGAGCTAGGTCTCAATTTTTCCTCAGCTTCTGCTCCCCCACCCTATAATCCTCTTATCACCTCCCCTCCTCACACCCCGTCTGGCTTACGATTACGTTCCATGACTAGCCGTCCCCCACCTGCCCAGCAATTTCCTCTTAAAAAAGTGGCTAGAGCTAAAGGCATAGTCAAGGTTAATGTTCCTTTTTCTTTATCCAACCCTTCCTAAATCAGTTAGTGTTTAGGTTCTTTTCCATCGAATATGAAAAACTTAGCCTAGTTCATGGCCTGTTCAGCAGCAACCCTGAGACGCTTTTCAGCCTTAGACCCTGAAAGGTCAGAAGACTGCCTTATTCTTATGTATTTTATTTTATTACCCAATCTGCTCCCACCATTAAGTAAAACCCCCAAAATTAAATTCCAGCCCTCAAACCCCACAACAGGACTTAATGAACCTCACCTTCAAGGTGTACAATAATAGAGTAGAGGCAGCCAAGAAGCAACTTATTTCTGGGTTGCAATTCCTTGCCTCCACTGAGACAAACCCCAGCCACATCTCCAGCACACAACTCCAAATGCCTGAACCGCAGCTGCCACGGGTTCCTCCAGAACCTCCTCCCCCAGGAGCTTGCTACAAGTGCCGGAAATCTGGCCACTGGGCCAAGGAATGCCCGCAGCCTGGGATTCCTCCTAAGCCGTGTCCCATCTGTGCAGGACCCACTGGAAATCGGATTGTCCAACACGCCTGGCAGCCACTCCCAGAGCCCCTGGAGCTCTGGTCCAAGGCTCTCTGACTGACTCCTTCCCAGATCTTCTCGGCTTAGCGGCTGAAGACTGATGCTGCCCCATCACCTCGGAAGCCTCCTGGACCATCACAGATGCTTTGGGTAACTTTTACAGTGGAGAGTAAGTCCGCCCCTTCTTTTTTTTTTTTTTTTTT
>NW_016816196.1:5838-16718 GCF_001698545.2 Rhinopithecus bieti
AAAAAAAAAAAAAAAAAAAAAAAAATCATTTCCAGTTGGTAATGAGAAAAGGCTTCATGTAAGTGGTAGTATTTAATATGGAGCTTAAAATATGTGTGAAAGGTGGGAAAGAAGAGCATCTTGTAAGTTGCCTGAAGAAAGGTGTTATATTAGAAGAGGTGTCATAATAATTTATTGAGCCCTTACTATGTACCAGATATTAACTCATTGAATTAACTCATGAATTAACTCACTGAATAAAACATAAAATAAACCTATGAAGTAACCCCCTGAGGGAGCAGTTCTCCAAGTGTTTCTATACATATGTGACAACTGTTGTCCTGGAGTATCTTTTCAAAAATATTTGTATGCAAACACTGTAAAAGGCTAAAGATTGTGTCTTCCTCCATTGCAGAGGACAGAGTCGCTTCCTGACTAGGATAATAAAGAAAATGTCTCCCTCTAGGCCAAAGGGTGGGCAGACTTGCTGCAGCCTGTTACGAGACTGAAGGTTCCTAAACTCAGGGTTCTTCAACTGTGACATAAACCCACTGTGTACACAGATCTACCTGGGCCATTTTCCATCTACCCCATGGAATTTGGGGACAAGGGAAACCAATGGGAACATGAAGCTCATGCTGCCTACTGTCTTGTGAATAATAGTCTTTTGTCTCTGACATAGGAATCTCGTGCCTTCTGCTAGTTTCTATGAAAATGGGGCAGGCTAACTCGTTAGCTTACAAGCCGGGTAAAATCTCAGACCCTTTACAGTTCTTGAGAAAAGTACAATTATTGTCACTATCTATAGAGAAAGAGGCAGAGAGATTTGATGACTTGCCTAATATAGCTAATAAATGGAAGAGGAGCTGACATTCCAGCTCAGGCACTCTATCTCTAGAATTGAACTCTTAACCAGTACAGAAACTCTTCTTAATTGGCCTCAGCCTGTTATGTGTCATGGAAGTACAGTCTGTAAAAGCAAAGTGGAGTTTTGCCTTGAATGTTAGACTGAGGTATTTGTATGAAATTCTTAATGGAGAAGTGTTTTTTGGTTTGGAAAAAGCAAAGAAATCATGTTGTTTCTTTGTCTGAAACCCTCCAAAGATTTATCATCTCACTTGGAGTAAAAGCCAAAGTCCTTATAAGCCTTACCTCATATTATGGTGGACAGCCTTTAAGGTGGCTCTTTAATGATCCCCACTTCTTGGTATTCACATTCTGTATAATTCCCTCTCTTTGGGCTTAGTGACTTGCTTCTAATAAACAGAATATGGCAGCAAGCCAGCCTGGCCAGCATGGTGAAACCCCGTCTCTGCTAAAAATATAAAAATTAGCCGGGCATGGTGGTGCATGCCTGTAATCCCAGCTACTCAGGAGGCTGAGGCAGGAGAATCATTTGAACTTGGGAGGCGGAGGTTGCAATGAGCCGAGATCACCTCGCTGCACTCCAGCCTAGGCAACAGAGCAAGACTCTGTCTCAAAAAAAAAAAAAAAAAAAAAAAAGCATATGGCAGCAGTGATGGGCCATCACTTTAGAGATGAAGTTTCAAAAAGACTGGTTTCTATCTTGTGTGCTTTTTCTCACTCTCTCCAGGGGAAGACAGCTGCCATGTGGTAACACAGTCCTGTGAAGAGTCCCATGTGGTGAGAGAGGTGGTTGGGAGTGAGCTTGGAAGTGGATCCCCAACCCTCGTCCCCAAACTGAGACTTCAGATGAGACTGCAGCCCTGGCCAACAGCTTCACTGCAACCTCACAACAGACCTTGAGCCACAAGCACCCGGCTAAGCTGTGTCCACATTCCTGACCCACAGAAACTGTGATATAACAAATGTTTGCCATTTTAAGCCACTAAGTTTTGGTGTAATTTGTAAGAAGCAACAGATAATGAATACACTACTCCTCCCCTCACCCACTTCCCTCTGTCTACACTGACTTCCTTGCTGTTTTTGGAACATACCAGCTTTGCTCCCACTTCAGGACCTTGGCACTGGCCATTCCCTCTTTAGAAAGCTCTTTTCTCAGACAGCTTTGTGCCTCTAGCACACCCTATCCTTCCTTCCTGACTTATAGGTGCCACCTTCTATACAAGTGATTTTCTTTCTTGTCTGACTTTCCCACTGTCAGCTCCACGGGGCCAGGGATTTTTGCCTGTTTGGTTCACAGCTTTTCCTTCAGTGCCTAGAAGTGGGCTTGGTACGTGGGTTGGTATTGAGTAAACGTGTAGTGAAGTGAGGGAGAAAGATACATCTAGAACTAGATATGTTGGGTTTTAGGTACCTGTGGGATTTTCAAGTGTTGTCACATGTGAAGGCAGGATCAGAGAGCAGGGGGCAAAATAGAGGGAAGTGTGATACCGAAACACAGGGAGAGGGACTCCACAGTAGTGAATGCTACAGAGAGGCAGGGAGGTCATTTAATATAAGAAACAGAAAGTGACTGTGACATTAAATAACATCAGTTTCAAGACTGTGTTGGAAGCAAAGGCTAGATTAGTAAGCAAGGGAAGGAGAGGGAGGTGAAGAAGAGCCAGTAGTAAGAGTTAACTTCCAAGGAAGGAGGCTGTGAAGAGTGGAGAAGAGAGCAACGGGTGGAGGACTTATGCTGGGAGGGAACTTTCTAAAGAGAGAAGAGATAGAGCCTGTGAATTCTCTGAGAGTCAGGACTGAGGGGAGTTGTGGCCTTGGTGCAGCAGGACAGAATGTGACAGAAAACCTTTTGCTATAGATGCTGGACTTTGGACCAGCAGCATCAACATCACCTGGGAGATTGTTAGAAATAGGGGATCTCAGCCTGTTCCAGACCTACTGAAGCAGAATTCGATATTAAGGTTCCAGATGATCTGTGAGGACATTAAATTTGAGAAACGCTGGTTAAGAGCACAGCGAAGAGCAGTAAGGAGCAGGAAGAGCGACTTGTTTGTGGAAATGGCAGGGTCAGCTCATGATGGATTCAGGTAGATTTAACATTTGGAAATCCCAACAGGAAGTAAAGGGAATTCCTACCTTGTGGTCTCTCTTTACTCCAAAGAGAGCCCAGGAATCCAGATAGTCTGCTGACAATGATGATCCCCATCATAATAGCTACTGTGTGTTGAGTGGTGTGCTTTGTGTCAGGTGGTGTTCTGGATGCCTTATATAAATTATCTCATTTAATACGCTAGCAACCTTACAAGGTGAGAATTATTATCCTCATTTTGCAGAAAAAAATAAATCACTAGGTTTATCCAACTAAGAAGCAGAGAGTCAAGCCAGGATTCATTTTTCACCAAAGTCCATGCCCCCTTTGTTATGCCCCATTGCTGCTGCTACACCCTAGTGGTAGGGGAGGTAGGAGAGAGAGCACGAGGATTGAAGAGAGGGATGAAATCTTGAAATAGAATGCAGAAGGGGATGGGAGTAGGAGCTTGTTTGGGACTTTTGTGTTAATCAGGGTTCTCTAGAGGGACAGAACTAATAGGATATATATATTAAGGGGAGTTTATTAAGTATTAACTTCCATGATCACAAGGTCCCACAATAGGCCATCTACAGGCTGAGAAGCAAGGAGAGTCAGTTGAGTCCCAAAACTGAGGAACTTGGAGTCCCATGTTCGAGGACAGGAAGCATCCAGCATGGGTGAAAGATGTGGGCTGGGAAGCTCGTCTCGTCTCATCTCGTCCTTTCACATTTTTCTGCCTGCTTTATATTCTAGCCAAACTGGCAGCTGATTAGATGGTGCCCATCCACATTAAGGGTGGGTCTGCCTTTCCCAGCCCACTGACTCAAATGTGAATTTCCTTTGGCAACACCCTCACAGACACACCCAGGATCAATACTTTGTATCCTTCAATCCAATTACATTGACACTCAGTATTAACCATCACAGGACTCAGACTTGGGAGAGTGTTAAAGGCCCAGCTAGGATTGGAGGAGATGATTTTGTGAGTGGCATCACTCTGCATTAATATGCTTTTCAGCAATAGTGCTTAGAATCTCAGGTGTGGTAACAGAGAAGGAAGGATTAATGTGGAGCTTGGATGCTCTAGGTAGAGGGTGGAAGGACTGAGGTGTGTGTCAGAGTTCAACACAGACTTCAGATATCAAATGGAACAACCTCTTCTGTGAAGTCCCATCAGTGCCAGTGTGAACTTGGATTGCAGGTAGGGTGGGAACTAAGAGCTGGCAGTCTGGATTGTGTTTAGCACTCCAAACCAAAAGTTAACGCGAGGTTGTTTTCATGCTTCTGAAAAGTAATTGCAGAGAGTGACTGAGATTAATAGAGATGATCTGTTGTTGGTACACAGAATAGTTTGTGAAAGCTGGAGGGTGGCTGGGAAGTTCCTGAAGAGCTCCAGGTGGGTGGTGAGAGAGGCTGGAGTATGGCCCTGCTTTCCGCATTACCAGAGTCGCCTGCTCAGGATGGCCAGTCCACACCCTAAGCTGAGTGTTGCCCCTGGTCACAGTGCTTTGCATGGGCCTCCCTGCTTACCAAGGACAGATCACTTCTGATGCACCTAGCCTGTGAGAGCTTACAGTCCTCAAAAAGACAGTGCTTGAGTCTTTCTAAAGTGAGAAAGGAGACATCTTCCTTGGGTCATGCTCTGCTAAGAAAGCTGCACAGTAAGGTTGCTTGTCTTGAAGTATTAGGGAATTTAACAAGGCCTCTCACTTGTTCACAAGCATAGTCTCTTCCTCCATGCAATACCTGCACCAGGCTAGGTGAGGTAAGATGAGCTCAAATATCAATTGTCATGTTGAACCCAGAATCATTACTCCCTCTAACTCCTGCCTCCACTGCTACATGTGGGTCAGTGTGTCAGACTCCTTTTCTCCCTGATGGTGATATCTGTTCCTTATTGCTCATTTGATTTTATTCAGTGCCTACTCTGTGCCTGGCTTTGTTCTACATGCTGGGGATGTGGTAGTGAACAAAGATCTCTGCCCTTATGGAGTTTAGCAGTTAATGAGGGGCAGACACAATAAACAATAGGGGTAATAAATAAGTGTGGTATATAGAATGTTAGAAAGTGATAGAGATATTTACGCAAAAAAGGAATTGTAGGTCAGGACACAATGACTAGCTCTGCTGTCCCTAAGGCCCTGCATACTGGCACTGCCGAGCTTCCTTTCCCAAGATCTGATGATACCTCACACAAACCCCTTAATACAAACACACACTAAGGGTGGCCCTTGCGCCACCAGGGTTGGCCTGCCCTGTCATGCTCTTTCCTGTAAAATGTTTGGGTTCATGGGAGCTGGACCAAAGAGTAGAACGGGTGACAGACAAGACGATGCATTAGTTTATGCTAACTGGTGGGAGTGCAGATTTTTAGGGAAGGGGTGGCTGAGTCCAGGCTCTCCTATCCTGCCCAGGTATCAAGGGAAGGTGTGGCCAGACAGTCCACTGCTGCTCTATGAGGAGGACTCAGTGTCCCTGAGAACTGGCCTGGACATCCATTAGGATGCTAAAGACAACATATTTTTCTATTTTTTGAGAAGCATTTTGGGCCAAGGAGGAAATGGAATTCAAAATTGATCTGTGAAGTTTCTATATTTGGATGTAGGTCCACATAGGAGGAAAAACCCTGCTTCAGTCTATTCACTTGTAGCAGAGCAAAATAAATCCATAACTCCTCACTGAAGCTATAGGGAGGAAGAAACTGACAAGTTCCCTCTGAACAAGAGATGGCGTATAGAAATTAATTGTGCTATACTCATGGTTGCTATTTTCAAAGATTCATGAAATGTTATTGCTAGTCTCTTTAGCATGCTGTCTTCTTTTTATTTTATTGAATGCAGTAGTAGGAGGCTTTTGAATTCTCCTGCCTGGTCCTCTCCCATCCCCAGGAATATAACTTTCAAGGAGAAAACACTGAACTACTCCTGATTTCATTTCCAATCTATGGAATTCCCACTGTCCTCAACACCTGCATTTTGTGCATTTTTTTTTCACACACATTTTACACATTTTACATGAAGCTTTGCTGCAGTAAGTGTTATTCCAGGGGCTGGTCTTTGGGGATTCTATTTTGCCAGAATGAGTCTGGCCCTTGCCCTTAAAAAAACAAACAAACAAAAAAGCCCAATCATTGTTGATAGAATATTTACTTAAAAATGTTACTCCAATCATGGGTTAAACATACTGCTTCTACATGATGGATGTTATGCAAGTAATTTTGAGGCAGAGTGTTTTTAATCAGCCAAATCTCCGCTTCATAAGGATCTAGGTGGTGCCCCTCCAGTTGCCGAGGGGACTGACCTGCTAATCCCATCCATTTCAGAACATGGTTTGTCTGTAGTCCTGATGAATTTGCCATGCCTTTCACTGGGGTAAATCTGAGTCCTACATGTAGGTTAATAAAGCACCAGCCATGCTTATCTTGCTTCCCAAAAAGAACAGACTCAGCGACTCCTCTGGCTTCATGGATCTGCAACTACTTGGTTCGGAGACTATTCTCTTTTCCCTGATAGTATAGCTTTGGAGAATATTAACGTATTTCCAGCTCTGTGTACATGTATTGAGGATTATATAAACTAGCTTCACAATATATAAATTGCTCAATAATTAGAACAAGCATCTCACATCAAAATAAGCAATTCAAATTTCGTCTACTACCCAAATGCAAAATCCTCAAGTGTGCTGAGTTATGAAATTATGCAAACACAGAAATTAGCAATTTAAAAGTTGTCAACTGATAAAAAGTACTGTACACTGTTGGTTTTTCCTGGGTATGCTTTAGTAACAGTAAGTAATAAGATAATTAGCACAGATACATTCCATCAAGTAAGATGTAGTGGGAAGTAGGAAGCTATTTAAATTCATTTGAGAGAGCTACCATAACTGGGAAAAGAAACATATGTAGTGAAAGAGATCAAATGAAAACGTAAAAGGCGAATGAAGTCCACCAGGCACAGCCCGGGCGGCGCCCTGGCAGCCCGGGCAGGCCTGAGCCTAGTTAACGATCGACACCAGACGGCTAACCGATTAGGTTATCTATAGGACTCAGTACATGTAAGGACAACGTTTGTGAAAGTCTCTGTCCTGCTCTGTTTCTGTTCCTATATACCGGTGTCTTGACCACATATTTTAGTCCTGGGCCCAGTACAAACCATTCCTCTATTTTGCCCAACCTTCCTGAGCCCACACAAACCGCATCCCCCCAACACATATCAGAAACAAACTAGAGAGCCACTGATAAGGTACAACCGTTGTAGTTTTACTAATGCCCGGGAACAATCGAAACTGTTAATTGTATAACTAAAATATTACCACAATTACCAGTTGGATGCTGGCCAACCAAAAGATATTCCTTGTTACCTCTGACCTTACATATCCTGTATGCATCGGGCTATAAACGGGCACATGCATCATTCGGGGCCCTCTTGTATGTTGCTAGAACGGAAGGGACCACAGGTTTCGAATTGCATTAAATATCCTGCGCTTGCTTTGACTCTGGACTCTGGGTGGTCTTCTTCAGTTAATAAACGGTCTGGGCATACACCAGATAGACTACCTTGACCTATAGTGAGTTTGCGTTTAGAACTTGATAGAAAGTTACTTGACCACCTGATAGAGGGTAATCAGTTTTGTTAACAGAGCTCGGACTTGCTATATAAACACAAAGATCTCTATCTCGGCCTCTTCTGTAAATCAGCTCATTCAGCAATTGGACATGGTGAATACACTGGAAGTAAAATTCCTTTTTTTTTTGAGACAAAGTCTCACTCTGTCGCCCAGGCTGGAGTGCAGTGGCATGATCTTGGCTCACTGCAAACTCCACCTCCTGGGTTCACACCATTCTCCCGCCTCAGCCTCCTGAGTAGCTGGGATGACAGGTGGCCACCACCACGCCCATCTAATTTTGTTTTTGTATTTTTAGTAGAGACAGGGTTTCACTGGGTTAGCCAGGATGGTCTCAATCTCCTGACCTCGTGATCCACCTGCCTCGGCCTCCCAAAGTGCTGGGATTACAGGTGTGAGCCACTGCGCCCAGCCTTGGAAATAAAATTCTTGAGGTGGGCATTGGTTGTTTGACCTAACATCTCTACCCCTCTGCTGTGGTAGAGTCTCCTCTTTCCTTTGCAGGTATTTGGATATGGCTGATCTCCCTGGTCTGCCTTTTTTCAAATCAATTTGAATACATGTCCTGGGCCTGCCCCCCTTTCCACACCCAGAGTGATTAATTAGTTCAGGAGTGGGCACAGGACCCAGGCAGGGCTGAAGTTCCTCTAGGAGATCTGAGATATGGACACTGGAAGAGGGACAGCCCTTTGTCTTTTGGGATCTTGAGTTCTACTTCATGGATGCAGCTCAGGGCTGGCAGTGGCCACCTTACCAGCACTGATAATGTCACCTCCTGAGAATAAGCAGCACTGAACCATAGGGAGAAAGAAACAGCAGCCTAATGACATCATTGGACCCCAGTAAATTGTCTTTTGGTCTACGCTGGTTTGAGATAGATTTTTTCTGGTTCTTGTATTTAAATGAGTCCTTACAAATAAGTAACTTACATAGTTGTCTCTCTCCCTGCTAATCGTCAGCAATTTCACTCCACACCTGCACACAGTGAAGGGCACATAGGGGTTGTTAGCAACAGAGGTCTGAGGTGTGAACATCAGCCTTTTGGATGGGTCTAGTATTTCACGTATTAGGCCATTAAGTCCTTTTGAGCCACTAAAAATATATGGAGATTCCTGAAGGAATACCTGCTTGTATGGCATGTGTGTGTGTGTGCGGTATGTATGTGAGTGAGTGTGTATATTTGTGTATAGTTTTCCATTATGTTAATGTTAGCTAGAGGTGAAACAAGCTAAGTATGCCAGTATAATGTGTGAGGCACCCACTGCTCATTAATGAAGTAAACAGTGGCATTTGTGAAGAAGTATGGGCAAGGAACTCAGCAAGCACGTGGGTGATTTCCCACCTACATCAGAAGAAACATGAAAGAGCAACTCTTAATTACAACCAAATATTAGCTTTGGCTCCTGGGAACTCATCATCCCGTCTCAAGGTCTATATTTATGAAAATTTAAGCAATGTCTTAAAACATGTTAATTTGTTCTTTGTTTATTGCTTTCCCTGACAGATTAATTTATTCCAAGGGACTTTGGTTCTCAAGCGCTAATATATCGATTGGGCCCATGTACGACATAGCTAACAGCCTGGGGAGGAGATTTTGGTGGAAAACAAAAGTCTTTCTTGTAGTTTTCCTTAGGTAATTAACTTTATATTGTGGGCCCTGGAATGCTTCCAGGTTTCTCTGGATTTGCATCTCTGACTTTTAGATCAATGGTTAATTTCATGAGAGGCTGCAAGTGCTGAAACACACACACGCACACACACTCTTTCTCTCCCTCTCTCTCTCTCTCACTCTCTCTCTCGCTCGCACTGTCTCTCTCTCTGGACTTGAATAAGCCAGGTGAAGCATACTGGGACCATGAGCAAACTTACATGTTTTTTCCTATTGGGTGATGTCTTTCTGAGCGCATCTACGCAAAGGACATTTAAACGGTAACAAGAATCTGAAGTACCACCTCTGGAGAAGCAAAGGAGAGGATAAGAGAAATGCCTTTCATCATTAATGGGAACTTCTCTTGGTTGACTTTTGGATCCTTCAATCTTGTATAATCCCACTGGGAAGTCAAAGTAATGCTTACAAAGTACCATCCTTTTAATGTCTATTAATTGATTATCAGTTCTTTCATTGCCCATGAACTATACTCAGAAGTCTGTGGCACTTACATATTATAAATATCTGTATCTTGTAGAAAGAGAAGGTACATAGCAAGTAAGTAATAAAATTACCCCAGAATCCATATGCTCCCAAACCATTCTGATGTCTGTAACTCTTCTTTTTTCTTTTTTGTTTTTTGAGATGGAGTCTCACACTGTCACCCAGGCTGGAGTGCAGTGGCCCGATCTCAGCTCACGGCAACCTCTGCCTCGCCTGTAACTATTCTTTACATCATGGGATTAACTTAGAATAGGAAACCTCCAGAAGTGTACCTGTCCCCAAATTTCAGGCAACTTCATAAGCATTTCTGGATTTTGTCTATAGGTATACTTAAATGTGTACAAATTTAAAACAGAACATCAAAAGTCAGTGACCCCTAATTATATTACTTCTCCTTCACAAAACATATCTTTCAAATCAACAAGCAAAGCAGAGGGATTTCTGTTATTCTTTAGAATTCCTGATTTCTACAAGCTTTGTTCCTTTACCTAGAGCTTCTACTAAATAAAAGCAACCTACATTATTATAAAATGCTAAGCACAGGTCAGAACACTAATTAGGTATTTTTACCATATAATATTGCATTTATGAATAGGCTAAATGGCATAAGCCTAGTCCTATTTACTGCTAGGATGTATATTAATAACTAAAATGTAGCTAGCTACTACCAGGTGAAAACAGTAGCTGCTCAGACTAACTGGGATAGACTATATTACTTTTACACTAAATATTTGTGTTCCTACCCCTGAAGTGCCTCTCCCAGCAGAAAGATTCACTTCACTACCCTGCTCAATTCAGGAATGGTTGTGTCACTTCCTTTGGCCAGTGAAATGTGGGCCAAAAGGGTATGTGCATTTGTAGATAGAAACTAGAGTGCGGGCCGGGCGCGGTGGCTCAAGCCTGTAATCCCAGCACTTTGGGAGGCCGAGATGGGCGGATCACGAGGTCAGGAGATCGAGACCATCCTGGCTAACACGGTGAAACCCTGTCTCTACTAAAAAATACAAAAAACTAGCCGGGCGAGGTGGCGGGCGCCTGTAGTCCCAGCTGCTCCGGAGGCTGAGGCAGGAGAATGGCCTAAACCCGGGAGGCGGAGCTTGCAGTGAGCCGAGATCCAGCCACTGCACTCCAGCCCGGGCTAGAGCGAGGCTCTGTCTCAAAAAAAAAAAAAAAAAAAAAAAAAAAAAA
>NW_016816196.1:18057-46270 GCF_001698545.2 Rhinopithecus bieti
TTTTTTTTTTTAGATGGAGTCTCACTCTGTCGCCCAGGCTAAAGGGCAGTAGCATGATTTTAGCTCACTACAACCTCCGCCTCCCGGGTTCGAGTGATTCTCCTGCCTCAGCCTCCTGAGTAGCTGGGATTACAGGTGCATGCCACCACGCCCAGTTAATTTTTGTATTTTGAGTAGAAACGGGGTTTTACCATGTTGTCCAGGCTGGTTTTGAACTCCTGACCTCAGGTGATCCACCCGCCCTTGCCTCCCAAAGTGCTGGGATTGCAGGCATGAGCCACCGCACCTGGCCAAACATGATGCCACTTACTAAAACAGGAAATACCAAGGGAGGATGAAGGTTTTCGAGACATGAGGGGATCAAGAGTTCAGTTCTGGACACGCTAAGCATGGGATACCCTGGAAACATTTGAGTGGAGATATCAAGTAGGAAGCTCTGTGTGTGTCTGAAATCCAGAGAAACAATCTGGGCTGGACATATGAACTGGGGCATCGTCAACACATCAGTGGAATTTCAGGCTTGGAGAATAAATGTGAAGGGAGAAGAGAAAAGGTCTCTGATGCCTGAGGAACTCTGGCATTTAGAGGTTTGAGAGGAAACAAAGCAGCCATGAGGCTGGGGGAAAGCCAGAAGGGTGAGTCTTCACAGAAGCTGAGAAGAGAGTGGTTTAAGAAAACCATGGGTCAGCCTTGTCAAATCCTGCTGAGAGGCAGAATGAGAAAACGACAGAGAAGACCCTCTGAATCTGGCAACCTGGAGGTCTTTGGCAACCTGATAATGTGTTTCAGGACAGCGATAGGACCCAAAGGGTTCTCTAGGGGGAAATACAGATAACAGGTATAGTAAAAAATGTTTTAAAATTTGGCTAAGAAGGGGATAAGAGAAGAAGGGTGAGGGAGGAGAAGCCTAAATTAACTGAGTATTTATTTTAAAGAGAGACTATGAAAAATCCTGTAAGTGATTGAGTTTACCTGGAAGCTACTAGATTGTTTTCTACCATCAGCAAAAATGGAGACTTGAGAACTAGCTAACTTGCTATACATGTGCGCAACTGTATTCTGTGGCCTCTTTCTGGAATACCATGTTCCTTAAGGGTCACCTTCTCTTCTACTTTCTTTTCTTTTTTCTTTTCTTTTTTTTTTTTTTTTTGAGACAGAGTCTCGCTGTGTCTCCCAGACTGGAGTGCAGTAGCGCGATCTCGGCTCACTGCAAGCTCCACCTTCTGGGTTCATGCCATTCTCCTGCCTCAGCCTCCTGAGTAGCTGGGACTACAGGCGCCCACCACCATGCCCGGCTAATTTTTTGTATTTTTAGTAGAGACGGGTTTCACTGTGTTAGCCAGGATGGTCTCGATCTCCTGACCTCGTGATCCACCCGCCTGGGCCTCCCAAAGTGCTGGGATTACAGGCATGAGCCACCATGCCCGGCCCTACTTTCTTTTCCCACATATCTGGAAGGAAATTGTTTGGGTTGCTTTAATTATTACAGCTTTTCTATCCCTGCTTTGTCTTTTTTTGTTGCTTAAATTCTGAATGATATGCAGTCACTGAAGAATGTTCTTCTGTTTCAGAAAGAATTATTGTTCCTCTCTAACTCAAAAGTGCTGACCTAGCTGATTTCTGTATCTGTTGATATAGTTCACTTCCCTCTTAGCTTAAGGGTCATCAAATGAGGGTAAAATTTCATTATACATTTTATTTTTAAAATGTTTAATTAACAGTTTTAATTGAAAAAATTCACACACTTTAGGTACAGAAAAAAAGTTAAATAGCACAAAAGATGATGAATAAATAAGTCCTCCCCAGAACCCTAGCCCTTGCTCCAGAGGAAACTGTTGCCATTGCTATCTTGTGTGAACTATTCTATATACATAAAATTCTAAGGCTACATCTCCTGCCTGTAAAGCAAAATAAAATAAAACAAAACCCTCAAATGTGAGCACATTTACACACTCTGTGCCTTGCTTTTCTCATATTTCAATATAACATGGAGGCTTTTGCATAAAGTCAAGCATCACTTAACAACAAGGATATGTTCTGAGAAATGTGCCATTAGACAATTTTGTCTTTGTTGGAATAACCTATAGTGTACTTACACAAACATAGATGGTATAGTCTATTAGATACCTAAGCTATATGGTATAACCTGTTGCTCTTAGGCTAAAAACCTGTATAGCATGTTCCCGTACTCAATACTGTAGGCAATTATAACACAGTGGTAAAAAATTGTGTATCTAAACATATGTAAACTTAGAAAAGGTACAGCAAAAATACGGTATTATAATCTTATGGGGCCACCATCCTATATGTGGTTCATTATTGATCACAACATTGTTATGTGGTCCATGATGATATAGCTATGTCATTCTTATTCATGGTTCCATAGTATTCCATTTTATGGATGTACCATTATGTTAACAAGTTTCTATTGATGAATATTTATGTTTTTCTAAGCATTTTAAAACGAAACCAAAATTTTCGTTTTGGTTTGAATGATTTCGTTTTGGTTTGAATGATTACACAAAACCTTTGCCTAAAAGCACACAAAACCTTTACCCAGTATGAAGTAGACAACTGTCATCCTAAATCCCAAAGACAGTTGCACTGGGAATAACTACTGTTTTCCTATTTTGTGGTAAGAAAAGGTGGCTGATGTTTGCGTGACTCTTTCATCTATGAAATCTGGGGATATCAGCGACACTAATCTATGCCATCAGAATAATGAGAAGAGAAAAAATATGAAAGTTTTAAGATGTTTAGAGAAACAATCTTTTAGAATAAAAGAAATATTCTATGGGCTATCAAATGGCTTATATAGCAAATGCATAGTATTTTGTATTTTCTGTTTTTTTTGAGATGGAGTTTCACTCTTGTTGCCCAGGCTGGAGTGCAATGGCACGATCTCGGCTCACTGCAACCTCCGCCTCCCGGGTTCAAGTGATTCTCCTGCCTCAGCCTCCCTAAGTAGCTGTGATTACAGGCATGTGCCACCACACCTGGCTAGTTTTGTATTTTTAGTAGAGACGGGGTTTCTCCATGTTGGTCAGGCTGGTGTCAAACTCCTGACCTCAGGTGATCCACCCGCCTCGGCCTCCCAAAGTGCTGGGATTACAGGTATGAGCCACCGTGCCCAGTTGTATTTTGTATTTTCTTGGATAATATGCTACTAGATTTTTTTCAAAATAGCAATGTTTCCTAAAGATGCTTTCTTTCACACTTATATGGGCCATTAATACTTTCAATTTCAAACAATACTAATACTTGTATGGGGGGGTGGGTTTCATGGACCTAAGTAATATATTCTCAGGGTGCTTAAGGTGCCCACGGGCCTTCCCCTATTATCACCATTGATTTCAGGGGCAGGGAAGTGGAGATTTTAGGAAAATAATGTTTGATTGTGAAGGTTTGGAAGTCTTTGTGTGTGTGTGTGTGTGTGTGGACAGAGGTTCGCTCTTGTTGCCCAGGCTGGAGTGCAATGGCGTGATCTTGGCTCACCACAACCTCTGCCTCCCAGGTTCAAGTGATTCTGCTGCCTCAGCCTCCCAAGTAGCTGGGATTACAGGCATGCACCACCATGCCCGGCTAATCTTGTATTTTGTATTTTTAGTAGAGACAGGGTTTCTCCATGTTAGTCAGGCTGGTCTCAAACTCGCAACCTCAGGTGATCCACCCACCTCAGCCTCCTAAACTGTTGGGATTACAGGCGTGAGCCACTGCACCTGGCGGAAGTCATTCTTAGAGATTTTGTCTTTTATCCCATGGGCTCTGGGGAGACATTGGAGCTTCTGATCAGGAGGATGACATATAGTAATTGGCAGTGGCATGCAGAATAATTTAGAGGAGAGAGAGAAAGAAGAGAATCAAAAAAGACATTATAATAGTCCAACCGAGGTGACGAAAGCCTTGGCTGGAGTGGGAACAGCAGAAGCAAAAAGTGAAAAGGACCTAAGAGTGAATTTAACTTTTTTTCCTGCCCTAGCACACTTGAGAAGATAAATCCTATTAATTAACAGTGATGCACTCTGTATTCAAAACGTTGTTATAAGTGCAGCAGAAAACCCAAATTAAAAGGCTAAGTTATTACAGTATATCGCTACAAATCATTAAACTATATAAAAACAAGGAAGGGTAATGTTACAGAGCGGACAGTGTGAGGAGGCTGTGCCTGGCTCCCACTCTCACAGCCACTGCAGTACGTTGAGCTCCATAGAGACAGTGCTAGGGCAAGTGAGAGCCAGATGGGCACTGGGCGACTCTACGCCTCGCTGAGGAAAAATAACTCAACATGGGCAAAGGAGACCCTAACAAGCAGAGAGGCAAAATGTCATCATATGCATTTTTTGTGCAAACTTGTCGGGAGGAGCGTAAGAAGCAGCACCCAGATGCCTCAGTCAACTTCTCAGAGTTTTCTAAGAAGTGCTCAGAGAGGTGGAAGACTACATCTGCTAAAGAGAAAGGAAAATTTGAAGCTATGGCAAAGGTGGACAAGGCCCATTATGAAAGAGAAATGAAAACCTCTATCCCTCCTAAAGGGGAGACAAAAAAGAAGTTAGAGGATCCCAATGCACCCAAGAGGCCTCCTTCAGCCTTTTTCCTGTTCTGCTCTATCACCCAGAAATCAAAGGAGAATATCCTGGCCTGTCCATTGGTGATGTTGGGAAGAAACTGGGAGAGATGTGGAATAACACTGCTGCAAATGACAAGCAGCCTTGTGAGAAGAAGCCTGCCAAGCTGAAGCAAAAATACGAAAAGGATACTGCTGCATATCAAGCTACAGGAAAGCCTGATGCAGCAAAAGAGGGAGTCGTCAAGGCTGAAAAAAGCAAGAAAAAGAAGGAAGATGAGGAAGATGAAGAGGATGATGAGGAGGAAGATGAAGAAGAAGATGATGATGAATAACTTGGTTCTAGCCTAGTTTTCTTCCTTGTCCATAAAGCATTTAATCCCCCTGTACACAGCTCACTCCTTTTAAAGAAAAAAAATGAAAATGTAAGCCTGTGGAAGATTTTCTTTTACACTGTACAGTGTCTTTTTTTGTATAGTTAACACACTACCAAATGTGTCTTTAGAGAGCCCTGTCCTGGTGATACTTTCAATAGCCACTAACCTTGCCTAATGCAGTATGGGGGTTGTAAACTGGCATGGAAATCTAAAGCAGGTTCTTGTTGGTGCATAGCACAAATTAGTTATCTATGGGGATGATAGTTTTTTATCTTAAGTTGTCTCTGATGCAGCTTATATGAAATAATTGTTGTTCTGTTAACTGAATACCACTTTGTAATTGCAAAAAAAAATAAAAAAAGCTGCAGCTGTTTTGTTGACATTCTGAATGCTTCTAACTAAATACATTTTTTTTATTAGTATTGTCCTTCTCATAGGTCTGAAATTTTTCTTCTTGAGGGGAAGCCAGTCTTTTGCTTTTGCCCATTTTGAATCACATGAATTATTACCGTGTTTACCCTTTCATATAGTTAGCTGGTAACAAGCTTTTGTCTACACACCCTGCATACCATAATGGGGGTAAAGTTAAGTTGAGATAGTTTTCATCCATAACTGAACATCCAAAATCTTGATCAGTTAAGAAATTTCACATAGCCCACTTATATTTACAAACTGAAGAGTAATCAATCTACTCACAGCATGGGATTATTAGAAGAAACATTTTGAAAGTCTGTCCTTGAAGGACTAACAGAAAAGGATGCTCTATCCTTTACATGAAGACTCTATTCTTTAACTCCTATTACCATGTAATGGCAGTGATATTTTGCAGTTCTCATATTAAAGAAGACCTGAGAATGTATCCCCAAAAGCGTGAGCTTAAAATACAAGACCGCCAAATTAAATTTTTGGTTGACATTAGTCTCAGTGAAGACTATGAAAATGCTGGCTATAGATGTCTTTTCTCATTTATCTAAATATGGACTGCCCAGGAAATTAGACTTTCCATTAAAAGTATTTTTAATTAATTGGGCCAGCTTTTAAAATAGGGTATACATTTCCTATATTACGGTTTGCCCCTTTATAAATCCAAGTAGATAGGAGGAAGGCACTTAAACTTTGCATTTCAGTATGAATTATTCAATCTATTTGAATGATTTTTGTTTACAAAACCCAAACTCATTCATTAGTCATGTTGATCTGCTTAGCAGTTTAGGGAACAATTTGGCAATTTTGTGGTTTTCGAGATTATTGTTTTCTTCAAGTGCCAGTATTTTAAAGTAGCGTTCTTATGATTTTTTTTTTTTTTTGAGATGGAGTGTCACTCTGTCGTCTAGGCTGGAGTGTAGTGGCACGATCTCGGCTCACTGCAAGCTCTGCCTCCTGGGTTCATGCCATTCCCTGCCTCAGCCTCCCGAGTAGCTGGGACTACAGGCGCCTGCCACCATGCCCAGCTAATTTTTTGTATTTTTTTAGTAGAGATGGGGTTTCACCTTGTTAGCCAGGATGGTCTCAATCTCCTGACCTGGTGATCCACCCGCCTCGGCCTCCCAAAGTGCTGGGATTACAGGCGTGAGCCACCACGCCTGGCCACGTTCTTATAATTTTACATGCTTTTGTGATGGAGTGTTGTTTTGTTATATAATTTTGACTTGGATTATTTCCATTTGCATTTGTTTATGTAATTTCAGGAGGAATACGAACATCTGAGTCCTAGATGATACTAATAAACTAATAAACTAATAATAATAATTAAAAAAAAAAAAACAAGGAAGGGCTTATCTTCGGAGTTCTCTGCTGTTTATATCCAGTGGACCATTTCTGCACTCCTTCATTACTGCCTTCCCAGAGCCATCACTGCCGTAAGAAGCAAGGCAATATCTCCAGGAAGGGAAAATAATCAACAATCATGGCTGATTTACGAAGTTAATAATTTTTGCTAGATAAACCCTAGACAGTTTAAAGATAAACATTTTAAGGATATTTGTATTAAATCTAAATATTAAAAAAATTTGAAAAGTGATAAAAGCAAATATGGGTGAATATGTAATTACAGGGTGGGATAGATTTTTCTAAGCATGAGGCTAAGGGTGAGCACTCTAAAATATTGAGCTGAGTACATCAAAAAAACCTTTTTTTTTTTTTTCCTGGGCTGGAGTTTCACTCTGTCGCCAAGGTTGGAGCAACCTCCGCCTCCCAGGTTCAAGCAATTCTCCTGCCTCTGCCTCGCAAGTAGCTGGGATTACAGGTGCCTGCCACCATGCCTGGCTAATTTTTTGTATTTTTAGTAGAGACGGGGTTTCACGATGTTGACCAGGCTCGTCGCAAACTCCTGACCTCAAATGATCCGCCTGCCTCAGCCTCCCAAAGTGCTGGGATTACGGGATTACAGGCAAAAAAAAAAAAAAAAAAAAAACCCTTTTAACAGTAAAAGCAAACAAGCGATAACAAATAGAAAAAAAATACTTGGAACAGCTATATTTGACAACAGATTACTGTGCCTAATATGTAAAGAGCTACTGCAAATCTTTGGGAGTAACAGATTTTCTACCCAGAGCTCACTTTGGAAAATAAAACAAATTGGATACACCTTCTGAAATGCCTCTCCTTTGATGTAACTGCCTGGAGTATAGTCAAATGGGTGCTACCAGTACTAATAGTATTCTATGCTTTAGCTTGATGTAGTCCTTACTACTGTGTGGTGCAGAGATAGAGAATGACTAAGAACACAATGAGGAGTGAGGGAGAATGTCCTGTAGGGTGAAATGAAGACAGGATGGGTGGAAACACTGAAGAAAATGAACAGAGAAATACAAAAGTGATTTTTCAAGCCATACAGCACTCTGAGAAGTACGTAAAAGCATCTAACACACCGGACCGGACCTGCAGTAGGCACTTCATTAAATGTGCATTGAATTTAAGCAGAGGCATGAAAGGACTTGAGGCAAAGAGGCAGGACCCATTTCTAATAATAATTGTAACAATAATGACAATAATGGTTAACTATATTTTTATAGCTTTCTGTGTACTAGATTCTTAGCTCAGCTCTGGACATGGGTAATTTCATTTAATTCCTGTAACAACTCTGAAAGATTTGTACTGTTACTATCATTTTATAGATTCTGAAACTGAAGCCCAGGACTCCTTTACCTAAGTTCACATAACTTGGAAATGGCTTGTTGATATAAATTTGGGCCATGTAAGTCCAGAGCCCACATCCTTACAACTACACTCTGTGTCCTTACTGCCATCCCTCACCAGCAGGTAGACCACATGTGGTCCCAATGGACTCAGGTCTGTGGCCTGTAGCCATAGCGTGGTTCTTAGTATAAAGGCTGCAGTTCTGAATTTCCACACAGGATAGCTGGATTCCCCAAGGGCCTGAAGTGTCAGACTAAGCTGGAAGGCTGAGAGAATCAAAAAGGAAAAGTTGCCACAAAATAAATGATCTTTTCGGCCTTCTGATCATTCTAATCCTAGTTTCCAGTGACCAAACTGCACTCTGTTTATTCAGATGGAGGCAGGCCATGGTGCCAAGCACTGTGCATTGCAGGGGAATTCGTTCGTGAGGCCCTTTGATGTCTCATGAATCCTAGGAACAGCCGGCTGAAGCAGGCAGAGCTGCTTTGTGTTTATGCCTCTAAACAGAACCATTTGAGTACACAGACCAAAAGACCTGGTCCGCGAGCACTGCATTTTCTCCAATAGAGTGTTTCATTGCTAATGTCTTCATTTTGGACACTGCAGTTGAATGTGAAACCATATGCTTTAAATTAAAAGCACACTAAGCAAATCACAAGTTTCTCAAGATGGTGCTTAAAGTCTGTTTTGGCATCTGTTGGTTGCCAAAAGACCCATATGATCCTGTAATTAAACAACAGATATTTTCTGGAAAATCAATCATTTTAGCTGTCCCCAAATGCTATAATTATGATGTTTAGGTGCTATGTTGAGAAATAGGTTGCACAACTAGACCCTTTTAGAATTGTTTGTTCCCTACTCTGATATTGTCCTGATTTCTCTAGCCGTCTTATTCCAATTCATTGTATTAGAATGTGAAGCTTTTTAGTTAAGTGAGCAATAAACAGCAAAACACAGAGCCAGAAATGTTGGCAACAGAGACACTAATAATAGATATTATTATATCTACTTGTCCAGAAGATTCATTCACCTTGAGGATAACACCACAATCAGTTAGGGTTCATGATTGTAGTCATCAGAAACTGAGACCGTCTTTTCTTTTTTTCCCTAGCCACTAGACAGGGTGAGAACAATTGAGGCCACCTTATGCAAAAAGGAAATTCACTGGAAGGAAGTCAGGGACTCATAGAATTGGTAAGAGGGTAGAGAACCCAGTGTGGACAATAGGCAGGATCCAGGGATACTCTGGAGGGCCAGGCAATAGAAACAGGCCTTGCTGCTGTTGTTCTTCAACCTCCACATCTCCTTGCTTGGTTGGCTGAAGAGTCTGGGAGGAGCACCAGCTTGGCAGGGCCTCTGTTTTTTTTTTTTCTTTTGAGACAGAGTCTCCCTCTGTCGCCCAAGCTGGAGTGCAGTGGCACAATCTCGGCTTACTGCAACCTCTGCCTCCCGGGCTCAAGCGATTCTCCTGCCTCGGCCTCCTGAGTAGCTGGGATTACAGGTGAGCCACCGTGCCCGGCTAATTTTATTTGTATTTTAGTAGAGCTGAGGTTTCACCATGTTGGCCAGGCTGCTCTTGAGGCAGGGCCTCTTTCAAGGTTTTGTTCCATGGTGGCTCTGTAGTGAGAGAGAGACAACATGGAGCCTACTTCCCACCTAGACAGTGAGATTTCCCAAGGAAGACAGGGATGCTGTGAGTAAGGCAAGGTAAACGTTGGACAGCCCAGAATTCTGGCACTATACTCCTGAAATGGAGATTCTCCACCCCAGTCATATTTTCTTGCCTAAGCAGAGAAATGTGTAGACAGAAAACCAACTTCATGAGTGTCAAGAAGAGGTGAAGATAGTACACCTAGTTAGAAGGGGCTAGGCTGCTCAAAGAGACTCCTTTTCTGAAGGAATCTAAGCTTATTTTACAGGCCTGTGGCTGGTGACTATGCCTGTTAAGAACAATGGCTTCTTTCACCTAACTCAGCTTGGAGGTTGCTTCCTACAAAATGCATCATTTCTTATCCCCTTAAAGGGCCTTCTCTAGGCCCTGGGGGGCAGTGGGAGGTTTGTAGGGTAGTGGTGCTTTGGGGCAGAGGATGGAAAAGAACAGAGGAAGATATGCCTATTTAAATGAGTTGTTCTTCCCCCTATAAACCTTATGAGTGGGAGAAAACATGTAGTCAGAATTAAGGAATTTCATGGCCAAATCAAGTCCAATTATGACTGCGTGGTAATGTGTAGGTATGTGGAACAGTTAGAAACATCGTTCTGCACAATTTACGTTGTACTCTGAGGCCCAGATGAACTCAGGTAAAAGCCAGCTCTGGTGAGGAGAAAGCAGAGGGGCTGGAAATGGTAACAGTCAAAGAGGGACCACCTACCAGGTAAGGGGCTCATGGGCCAGTCCTCTCCAGGACCTCTACCTGAAGTGACAGCTTTAGGGGGAGTTCAGGTAGGGGTGCCCCTCAGAAAGGTTGTGATGGGACTTGAATTATTTGCAGTATTACGACAAACCCAGCCAGAATCACAAACAGGTTAATTAGTACTTCAAAATTTTTTTTCCTTTTGGCCAGAAATTAACTTACTCTGTGTGGTAACACTGACTGTATCATGCTCTTGGGCAAGCCCTAATGGTAACCATTCCTATAATTAATAAAGTGGGAAAATTAATTTTATTAAACAAATCCTACCCTTGGGAGAAGACATCCATTTCGAAATACAGCATCAACAAGAGAGAGAATAATAAAAGGTGTAATAGATGGTGAAAATGTTGGAAACACCTGGATTCAGGTATTTTGACTTTAAAAGGTCCTCACTAAGATACAGCCACATTTGGGAGGGTGGATTCCTTAGCAACCGCAACCACAGAAGCCTCATTCATTCATTAGGCTAGCTGAGCAGGGGGAAAGGTTGGTTGGAATAACAGTGAGAAGGGAAGCCTACGAAGGCACAGATGGCATGCTCTTTGGAGCTGGGGGACCTTGGATAGCTGGGAATACCCTTAAAGCACTCAGAAGCCAGGCATGGTGGCTCATGCCTATAATCCCAGCACCTTGGGAGGCCAAGGCAGGACGACTGCTTGAGCCCAGGTATTCAAGACTAGCCTGGGCAACATGACAAGACCCCATCCCTACAAAAAATACAAAAATTAGCCAGTCGTGGCAGTGCGTGTGCCTGCTTCTAGATACTCAGGAGGCTGAAGTGGGAGGATTGCTTGCATCTGGGGGTTCCAGGCTACAGTGAGCCATGTTCATGCCCGAGTAACAGAGTGAGACCCTGTTTCATAAAACAAAAACAAAAACAAGCACTTAGAGAATAACAGTAAACAAGGAAAAGAAGGGCAAAATTAAGATGCAGCAGAGACATAAGGCTAATAATGGCTTCTACCTCATAATTCGGTCTTCCTCATCTAAGGCTACACCAGACAACTCATGTCTCCAGAGGCCACAAGATTCCCATCAATCATCTGGCTGTCTTTAGTTAAGGCAGTAGTGCAAGAACTATCATTTTTGGAGCACCCCCTACCTGGTGTGATTGGTATGTACTATCTTTACTCCTCACCACAACCCTGCAAAATGATGGTTACTGTTCCTATTTTACAGAAATCAAAACTCAGGTTTGGGGAGGGTAAGTAACTTCCTTGCCTGAGATCCCATGACTCATCAATGTCAGAGCCAGATGTGATCATCAGGCTCCGGAGCCCATGTCTATATCCCTCTCCTGCACAGGTTCTTTCTCCGAAGCCTGGGGCACGACACGGTCTTTAGGTCCTCTTCACACCACAAATTCAGCTGGGTCAAGAGCAGCCAATGAGGATTTAATGATTACCTGCTGTACTTGGTAGTTGCTGCCTTCAGGAAAGTAGAGAGGAAAGTGACAGCAACAAGGGTGTGTTTCTGTGCTGGGAAAGAGTGCACACTCATTGGGCAGATTGGAACAACCAGAGAAAAGCAAGGTAGGAAAGGCTGCAAGGAGGAGGTGGTGACTGAAATACAGATGGGATTGGGATTTGCACACAAAGGGTAAGTCTTAGCTTGTGGCACAGTTTACCTCAACACATCTGCTACTGGGTGGGATGTTCAGGCCCTGCCAGCCTCAGGCAATGAATTTGCAGCACAAAGTTAGCCGTCATGTTCCTGTCCCCCCTGAAACCTGTGGTAAAATTCCTATTTGCTATTAGAAAATTTGTTAGATGTCTGTTAGTTGCAAATGACAGAAACCACTGCAAAGGTGTTTACCCAACATAGGAAACACTGGCTTACTAGAAGAGCTGGCTTCAGGTATTCCAGGGACTAAAATCATATAACCTGCATCTTCTCTCTCTGTTGTCCCCTGTAAGTTTAGAGTCTCTCCTCTCCTCATCTCTCATCTCTGCTCTCTTTTCCCCAGCTACGCCATGCACTGACCATACTTTTTTTTAACTTCATACAGCCTTCCTCTAGTTGGCCATGGTGGTGGTGGTAGAAATGACAGGGCAGGAGGATGGGATTTGGAGGTCAAGGGGTAGCCATATATAAAGTCTCAGAGAGGCCTAACTTGAGGCATTTGTCCTACTCTGGACCAATTACAGTGATCAGGGAGATAGTTGATGCGGATGGATGAGCTTGGGTCACATACCCAAAGTTCTGGCCAGGGTTTAGTGTAATATGCCTGACAGCCCCATCAGAACCACAGTGTGTATGTTAGGGTATAATTTTCTATAAGAAGGAAGGTAACATGATCAAAGTGGAAGAGAAGGAATGCTGGGCTGACACCACTGGCAGTTGGTGACAGTGTCTTTATGAATATCAGAATGTATATTATCAGTGAGCTCCAAGAAATAACAAAGATTCTCTAGGAAAAATATTCGGATGTTTCATGATACAGGAAAATCTTGCAGATGCTCCCAATGACTACTAAGGTGAACATCAGAGAGAGCTGGAAACAAAACAGTGGAAGGCCAAGGCTGCATCATGTTCAAGTGTACAGAGATCATTTAAGATGTGCAGTTCTCATTTAATTACTTATGATGTCTCACAGCATACTATCAGTAGATCTCAGTATGTATTGTGATAATAACAACATCTTAGGACTAACAGACCTCACTCGGGTCTTTGTTCTCCAGCTCTTGCTAAGAGGCAGGAGAGAGCCAGTGTTAGCTAATATTCAGATCCGCTTATCAGCCTGGTGATGTAGCTTTTCTGTGCTGTTGTATACAAGGGGCTACGCACCTTGCAATCAACTGACTTAGGTAAACTCTATGAACCTGGGTAAGTTGCTTTGGGTCACTGCACCTTGGTTTTCTTATTTATAAAATGGAGATGGGGCCAGGCATGGTGGCTCATGCCTGTAACCCCAGCACTTTGGAAAGCCAAGGTGGGAGGATTGCGTGAGCCCAGGAGCTCAAGACTAGCCTGGGCAACATAGTGAGACCTTGTCTCTACAAAAAACAATTTTAAAAAATCAGCCAAGTGTGGTGGCAAGTTCCTGTAGTCCAGTCACTTGGCATGCTGAGATGGGAGGATCGCTTGAGTTTAAGAATTTGAGGTTGCAGTGATCTATGATCATGCCACTACACTCCACCTTGGGCAACAGGGCAAGGCTGGCTCACTGTCTCTCTTTCTAGAAATCTATCTCCTCCTCTCGCTATAGACAGATAGATCTATGTATAGAAAGAGATGTAAATAGATTTATCTAGAGATCTATGTATCCATCTATCTATCTATTTAGGTATATAATCTCTCTCTATTTATCTATATATATCTATGTATAGATCTAGATATCTAGATATGAGAGCTATCTCAAAACAGATATAGATATATCTGTCTATATATCTACATATGTATATGTATCGATAGATATATCTATCTATATATAGAGAGAGATATGTAAGAGATGATAAGACTTCTTAGAGTTGGTGATTCATTCATTAATGTATTCAAACAGTCAGAAATATTTATTGAGCATCTACCATGGCCATGTGATGGGCACCAAGGATACTTCACTAAACAGAATGGACATGATCCCTGCCCTGCCCTCATGAACCTTATGGTCAGTGAAGGAGACAGATGAAAAGAAAGGAAATTCAAACAGCACCCAGGGACAGGGCCTGGTACACAGTAAGTGCTCAATAAATGTGAATTGCCTTCTTTTCTCTTTGCCTGCCAATCCATTCACTCATTTTGTTTTAACCTAGAAATGTTGGCAAGGCTTGGCCGGGCGCGGTGGCTCAAGCCTGTAATCCCAGCACTTTGGGAGGCCGAGACGGGTGGATCACAATGTCAGGAGACCGAGACCATCCTGGCTAACACGGTGAAACCCCGTCTCTACTAAAATACAAAAAACTAGCCGGGCGAGGTGGCGGCGCCTGTAGTCCCAGCTGCTCGGGAGGCTGAGGCAGGAGAATGGCATGAAACCGGGAGGCGGAGATTGCAGTGAGCTGAGATCCCGCCACTGCACTCCAGCCTGGGCGACAGAGCGAGACTCCATCTCAAAAAAAAAAAAAAAGAAAGAAATGTTGGCAAGGCTCTTAATTTCTCTGAGCTCTGGTTTTCTCATGGGTTTACTGAGGTGTTTGGGGAGGCTTTCTAATCTCTCTTCTTGCCCCAAAATTCTGCAAATCTTTGATTCTCTTTCCTCTTCACCCAGGGTGTAGGGAATGAGCTTATTAAAGAGAAACTTTCACTTGAATCCTATGTCTTTGAAGGACAGCCTCATTAGTATTGCCAGGTTGGCCCTTTACCACCAACTTCACAATAATATAAAGATTTTTAGGGATAATTTCTACCCTGCCATGCCTGAAACATCCTCAAAAAGCACCTCTATCAACAGAATGGCACATATGAGAACAATTTTAGTGATATGGTTATGGTGAGGGCTTTGGCTCAGGTAGATCTGGTTGGAATCCCAGCACTTGGGTACAGGATTTTGGGCAAATGATTTAACTCTTCATACCTCACTTTCCACATTGTAGGTGGGAATTAAAAAATAAAACTTCAACAGGATTATTGTGGGAATTGAATAAGATAATGTGTATAAGATAATGCTTGGTATGGAGTACGTGTTTAATTACGGAATATACTGCCTTGAGTTGAGAAGCGACTGCATGTTTATTGCAAAATGGTTGAACTTCTGGAAGTAAACATTTGCAGCTGGTTCTAGATTTCTACTACCAAGCTTAATGCGTTTTTAAGCTCAATGCATAATACTGGTGCGTTCTGTATATACATTATTCTTTTGGCAGAAGTACGGGGGAAGAGACCTTAAGCAAGTTAACCAGGAAATGTAGTGGCCTTGGGCCAATCACATGCTCTGGGCTTCAGTTCCTCACCCCTGAATCAAGAGGGCTGGAACAGAAGATTACTAAAATCCTTTTTAATTCTAAAGTTCTATGATTGCAGGGCTGAAAATCTGTGAGAGAATTTTCCAGAAAAGAAAAAAAAAAAAAGGCTTTGTGCTGCTCTGCTGCACCCTCCCTTTCCACACTAGGCCTGCCAACCAATGACTGTGTTAGCCACCCTTTGCTGTCACTAACCTCTTCGTCATTAACCTGACACTTTCACAGAAAATCTCTTTTGTCCATTGAATGTGAAAAAGTATGGTTTACAACCCTGGCATCTCTTTGATTTTTGATCTCAGAGAAAGTAGTTTGAACTCATTTAGCATGATCATGAGAAATACTACACGGTCTATGTACCTTTAATACAGATACCCAAGAGTTTTAGGCTTCCTGGAAATGAGATGAGCCTTTGTGAAGGTCTGAAATTGCAGGCACATATTGATACTGTACAATCTCTTAAGTCCACAGGAGTCCGCTGATGCTCAAAGGAGAGCAATCAAAAACCTAAATTTATAATTATGTCAATAGATTTTCCTAAAGAAAAAATTACCTACACCTGAGGCAACTGGAAAAAACAAAGCTCCAAGTTGGGAGAGAGAAGTAATCAAGCACCCAAAGGCCCACTTTGATAATGTTCACTTTTAAATGTTGAGAGCAAATCTGCTATTACGTCCTTTTTCTTCTCCAGCCCATTTTAGCAGGAGTCTGTGGCCTCTGAATATTGAGACATATTCTCTCAAGGTAATTGACTCTAAGATCCCACTATCAAGCCAAAATCTGAGAGACTGTGAGTGTAGAGAGTATCGTGGCCAAGCGTTTCTCCCCATAGCACCCTAAAGGGCCTGAGGGAGAGAAGCCACTGTGAACACTACAACCCATGGTCCAGGCAATTCTAAATCTGGTGTCCAAGTGTAGCACCCCACCACCGACTCTCCCCTCTTGGGTTTCTCTGCAGCAGACCACTTTTTCTTCTCCAAATTCAGCCAGATTTTTCTTAGCTCAGTTCCATGCCCCTGTCTATGCAGGAAAATACAAAGAGGAAGATCTTTCAGGTACTGAATTTTGTAGATTCAGAGAGTTTTGAGGCAAAAAAAAAAAAAAAAAAAAAAAAAAATCAATCAATCATATATAGTATACTACTTCTGGTAATGGGTGGGCAGGGAAATGTTTGAAAAAAGTATGAAGAAAGTAGCCTCAGCTGGTGTGAGGAGAGGTGCATTTGGTGGGTTCCCAGTCTGGCTCCCTCATTACAGGCAGCTTAAAAAAATATGTTAATATAGGGGTGTGAGGGTGGGGTAGGGATATAATGAGAAATGTCACTGGATGTAAAACTAAAATATGAACGAGTATTTCCATTTATTCCAACCACCTTAGGTGTCTACTCTTGTACTATAAGGAGAAAAGTTAAGGTAGAACTTTTGAGAAAGAAACCCCTCATTTTGGCCGGGCGCAGTGGCTCACGCCTGTAATCCCAGCACCTTGGGAAGCCGAGGCGGGCGGATCACAAGGTCAGGAGATCGAGACCATCCTGGCTAACACAGTGAAACCCCATCTCTACTAAAAATACAAAAAATTAGCTGGGCATGGTGGTGGGCGCCTGTAGTCCCAGCTACTCAGGAGGCTGAGGCAGGAGAATGACATGAACCCAGGAGGCAGAGCTTGCAGTGAGCCGAGATCGTGCCACTGCACTCCAGCCTGGGGGACAGAGTAAGACTCTCTCTCTAAAAAAAAGAAACCCCTCATTTAAAAAAATTTTTGTCTTTACTCATAGAAAATATTTACTCTCCTATCCCTTTTGGTTCTGTTTAGAGAAAGTAACTGTAACAAGACTTTTGTCCTGGAAAATAACTTCCCATATCACTCATATACAGGCATATGTCACTTCATGATGGGGATAATGTTCTGAGAAATGTGTTGTTAGGCGATTTTGTTATTGTGTAAACTTCATTGAGAACTTACACAAACCTAGACAGTACAGCCTACTAAATACCTAGTTTAACACAGTACAGCCTTTGCTCCTAGGGTACAAACCTATACATCGTATTATTGTACTGAATACAATAGGCAATTACAATATGATGGCATTATGTATCTAAACTTAGAAAAGGTACAGTAAAAGTATGATATGAAAGATAAAAAATGGTACATCTGTATAGAGTTCTTGACATAAATGAAGCTTACAGGACTAGAAGTTGCACTGGGTGAGTCAGTGAGTGAGTGGTGAGTGAATGTGAAGGACATTACTTTGCCAGAGTTTATAAACCCTGTACACTTAGACTACACTAAATTTATTTAAAATTTTTTTCTTTCTTCAATAATAAATTAGCCTTAGCTTACTGTAACATTTTAACCTTATAAACTTAAATTTTCTAAATGTTTTGACTCATAATAACACTTAGCTCAAAACATAAACACATTGTACACCTGTACAAAAACATTTTCTTTATATCTTTTTTCTATAAGCTTTTTTCTATTTTAAAAATCTTTTTTTTTTTTTAACTTTGAAACTTCTTTTGTTAAAAAACTAACACACAAACATAGACATTAACCTAGGCCTACACAGGGTCAGGATCATCAATATCACTGTCTTCTACCTCTATATCTTGTCCCACTGGAAGGTCTTCAGAGGCAAGAACATGCACGGATCTATCATCTCCTACGATAACAATGCCTTCTGAAACACCTCCTAAATGGCCTGTCTGGAGCTCTTCTTGAGGAAGAGCTCTTTTCAGAAATATGTCCATAGTGGTTTACTTGGTTTGTTTCTTTTTTTCATTATAGATTTTCTTGTAAGCAAATATACCATGAACATTCCTCTGTATTATTGAAAACCTTTCAGTGCTGGGGTCTATGATATCAAACTTTTTATGGAGCTTGTTGAGGTCTGCAAAACTTCTGCTAAAGCCTCAATTTTCTTGGGAGTTCTTCTTGTTTTCATCTTCTCCTGCAGTTTCCTTTTCTCTTGCCTCTTCTTCAGCTGCATGTTCTTGTTCCAGTTCCAATAACTAATTATTAGTTAATTCCTCAGGAATCACTTCTGGACGCTCCCAATCTCATTCTTATTCACACCCAGGTTAAAGTTGTTGGCCATCTCAACCACAGCCTTGTTGATTTTTGCAACATTGGCAAATTCTTTAAAGTCATGGAGGAACCTCTTCAGTGTCATCTTCCAGATGATATTCATAGATTCTTTGGTGACATTACCCTATGCCCAAGGAAGGTTCCTGATGCAGTCATAGATGTTATAATCCTCCCAGAATTGCATCAGTGTTTTCTCAGTGTCTTCTTCAGCTGCAGCAATAGCCTGAACAAAGGTCCTCTTCAGGAAGTAGACCTTAAAAACTGCTGTAACTCCTTGATCCATTGGTTGGATCAGAGGTGATATTTGGAAGGAGAAATGCCACTTTGATGTTGGGATAAAGATCGTCAATAAAAGAAGACTGTGTGGGAGCATTATCAACAATATGCAAAATTTTGGAAGGTATTCTCCAAACGGTACTTCATTTCACTGGTATAGCAATTCAGTAGGGCATCCTGAAAGAGGAGTTGAGTCAACCATGCTTCTTATTGCTCCTGTAGTACACTGGCACTGTCTGCCCTCTCCCTTTTCTTGAGCCAGGGTCTTGCTCTGTCACCCAGGCTGGAGTACAATGGGAAGATCATTGCTTACTACAACCTCAAAATCCTGGGCTTAAGCAATCCTCCTGCCTCAGCCTCCCAAGTAGCTAGGACTACAGGCATGTTCCACCACACCTGGCTAATTTTTTTTTTTTTTTAATTTTGTATAGAGATAAAGTCTCACTGTGTTGCCCAGGCTGTCTTGAAGTTCTTGGCCTGAAGGGATCCACCCTCCTCAGCCTCCCAAAGGGCTAGGATTACAGAAGAGAGTCACCAAGCCTGGCTTGTGTGATATGTTGATATGCTTGAAGGTCCTCATAGTGCCAGATCACAAAGGGTTTTAATTTGTAGCCTGCAACATTCCCCCCAACCAAGACTGTTATCCTATTCTTAAAAGCCTTGAAACCTGACATTGACTTGGCCTCCATATGTATAAGTCCATTTAGAAATCTATTTCTAGAATAGGGAGCTTTCATCCATATTGAAAATTTGCTCTGACAAGTAATTTTCCTCCATAATCAGCTTATCTAGAGTTTCCAAAAATTCTTCAGCTGCTTTCACACCAGCACTCAGATTCAGTGCTCACTTTTGCATTATGTAGTGAATAACAAGTCTTGAATTGTTTAAATCATCCAGAGCTAACAGTAAATTCAACACTGTAGTTGGGTCTGGCCTTTCTTTTACATTGCAGACAAACTTTCTGCCTGGGCTGTGATCATTATGGTACTGAGAAGAATGTGCTTCTGTGATTGGCCATCAGTCCAGGTCATTAAAAGTTTCTCTATACATGATATAGACCCTTCGTGAATTTTTGTGAGTCTCATTATTTTCAATAAAGCCGATCTCTTAACAACTTCCATCACTTTGCTCTTGTTCTTCAAGATCATAGCTATGGTGGAATAGGACATACCTGACTGGTGAGCAATAACCATCACTGACTTTCTACATTTGTAATTAAGTGGTTCTTTTTTTTTTTTTTTTTGAGACGGAGTCTTGCTCTGCCACCCAGGCTGGAGTGCAGTGGCTGGATCTCAGCTCACTGCAAGCTCCGCCTCCCGGGTTTACGCTCATTCTCCTGCCTCAGCCTCCCGAGTAGCTGGGACTACAGGCGCCCGCCTCGTCGCCCGGCTAGTTTTTTGTATTTTAAGTAGAGACAGGGTTTCACCGTATTAGCCAGGATGGTCTCGATCTCCTGACCTCGTGATCCGCCCGTCTCGGCCTCCCAAAGTGCTGGGATTACAGGCTTGAGCCACCGCGCCCGGCCATTAAGTGGTTCTTAATCACTTTTGTTTTGAGGTCAGTCACTCAATGTGGCCTCTTACTGGCAACATTAGCCTTGAGTTTTGTACACTTAGGGGCCATGATGAACAAAACAACATGAGATTAAATCAAGCACAAGAGAAAATGATGCAATCAAGAGATATGGTAAACACAAGATGTATGAGGCTGCTGCTGGCATAACATGGCATACTGTTTTACAGCACACATTGTTTTATAAGTAGAAGGATTATACCCCAACATAATAATAAAAAGTACAGTATAGTAAATACCTAAGTCAGTCAGTATTATCATTATCTAAAATTATGTACTATACGTAAGTATATGTGCTATACTTTTACACAACTGGTAGCACAGATGTTTATGTAATTTTTCTCTTATCACAAAGTGACCCTTCAGCAAAAATCCTGAAATTCTTGCTTTGTTGGCATTGGGTAGACTTAGCAAGACAGAAAACCAACATATTCATTCATTAAAAGAAGAAAATCCATATGAATTGAGTTCCAAAGCTTTTACTTGAGTGTTGTTTATACAGACTCTTAAATATTCGGATAATCAATTGTCAAAGTAGAAGTTATGGAAGAATTATGTTCTAAAAAGCTGCCAAGCATTCATATAGCCAACAGACACATGAAAAAATGCTCATCATCACTGGCCATCAGAGAAATGCAAATCAAAAACCTCAATGAGATACCATCACACCAGTTAGAATGGCAAGTCATATAAAAAGTCAGGAAACAACAGGTGCTGGAGAGGATGTGAGAAATATGGAACACTTTACACCTGTGGTGGGATTGGTAAACTAGTTCAACCATTATGGAAAAAAGTATGCGCGATTCTCAAGGAATCTAGAACTAGAAGTACCCATATGACCACCATCCCATACTGGTATATACCAAGGATTATAAATCATGCTGCAATAAAGGACACATGCACCACTATGTTTATTGCGGCACTATTCACAATAGCAAAGTCTTCGGAATCAACCCAATGGTCCATCAGTGACAGACTGGATTAAGAATAGGTGGCACATATACAGCCATGGAATACTATGCAGGCCATAAAAAAGGATGAGTTCATGTCCTTTGTAGGGAATGGATGCAGCTGGAAACCATCTCTCAGCAAACTATTGCAAGAACAGAAAACAAACATGGAAAATGTTCTCACTCATAGGTGGGAAGCTGAACAATGAATCACTTGGACTCGGGAAGGGGAACATAACATCGGGGCCTATCCATGGGGAGGGGGGAGGGATTGCATTTGGGAGTTAATACCTGATGTAAATGACAAGTTATGGGTGCTGACAGTTGATGGTGCTGACGAGTTGATGGGTGGCAGCACACCAACATGGCAACAGTATACAGTATGTAACAAACCTGCCACGTATGCACATGTAGCCTCTAGAACTTAAAGCTAATAATAATAAATAAAAAATACTCCGTCTCAAAAAATAAAAATTAAAAAATAAATATTTAATAAAGCTGCCAAGGTGATCTGATTTTGACATCAAAATTAAATTTACAAAATTTTAGAGCTAGTTTCAAATCGAAATTTAATTTGAGCTCCCAGCATCAGCAATTAAAATTTATGAGATAAACACAGCAAGTATCTCTGGTGCCATGGCAAAGGGCACTTCAGGAACCACTAAACTAAAACTTATCTACCATGGATGACCTTTATTCCCAGGGACAGAACCCACATTTAAATTAAGAACTTTATCATCAATCACCGAAAATGAAAATATGAGCACATTTCTTTGGGTCATAGCATCTCTGTACCAGAAAATAAAAGACTCAAATTTTTTAGTAAACACATAACAGGCCACCATTTTTGCTTTTATGTAAGTATCAATTCCCATGGTAATTGCTAAAATAATTTTCTAAATAAAGCCCATGTGGTGAGCGGAGTGCACACAAAAAGATAATCAGAAAATCTCAGCATTAAAGTATATTCTCCAAGTAAAAACACATAATCATGTTGGTGAGGCCAGGCTGCTAGGATGAAAATTACTGCTTATTCAGCCTTGTGTTTCCTGTTGAGCTCTGGTGGAGGAACTGCAAAATGACTGGGACTGCGAACTTTAAGGTCCACAGATAAAGGCAACCAAAAACAAATGGCTACATCCCACAGAGTCGAAAGACCAAACACAAAGCAATCTAGAGGTATACTATGTTGGAATTATAATATAGCGTTTAACTACAGAAAAGATCTGCATTACTAGTTTCCAGTTTTCACATCCACTGCTTAGATAAATTCGCTCTGCCATCTGCCAAAGGTGCTGGCTTTCCTAAGATAGAGGACAAGAAAAAACCTTCCTCTCCTGAACAAAACACTGTGTGATTTCTTTTCTTTATTTCACTTCCTCCTCCTTCCTTCCTTCCTCCTTCACTTCCTTCCTTCTTCCTTCCTTCCTTCTTCCTCCTTCCTTCCTTCCCTTCCATTCCTTCTTTCGTTTCATTTCTTTCTTTCTTTCTCTTTCTTTTTTTTTTTCTTAGACAAAGTCTACCTCTGTTGTCCAGGCTGGAATGCACTCACCTCTCCTGCCTCAGCCTCCCAAGTAGCTGGGACTATAGGCAAGCACTACCATGCCCGGCTAACTTTTATATTAATATTTTAGTAGAGACAGGGTAGCACCATGTTGGCCAGGTCAGTCCTGATACTCCTGGCTCTCAGTGTCCACCCGCCTCGGCTCCCAAAGTGCTGGGATTACAGGTGTGAGCCACCACACCTGGCCCACTGTGTGATTTCTTGAAGTGATTTCCAACTCAACAAGAACTGTGACTCGATTTCCCTTACTTATTGCCTTGGTTAGAGCCTGTTGCTGTAAGGCCAGAGCTATAGGTCGTCCGATCACTTGGACTGTTGCACTGCCCCGCAAATGGTACCCCTAATGCTAGTTGGTCATCTCGACAAATCTCCAAGGGGGCCAGCCAAGGAGAGTACCTGTGCTATTGCTGTCCACTCTGAAAAACTCAAAAAGGTATGAAAAATTGAGGATGCGTTCTGTAAGAACTCAAGGCTCTACATGCAGGCAGCGAGGGAGGTGAGCAGACAGCACATCCATGTCGTCCATGGTGACTTTTTTCCATCTGGAAGCTTTCCCGAGGGAGCTGGGTATAAGAAACGGGTACTTTTTTGGGTCCTCCCCCACTCCATAAAATGAAGACATGCTCAAGTGACTTCCTGAAACCTTCTTGGCTCAGGACACAAAGAAATTACTATGATACCTACATTATTCCACAGCAAGTCCCTTGTGGGAATGCATTATTTTAGCTAGTAGAACCTGAGGACTGCTGGAATTTATGTCGTAGACTATTTACTCAGGTTTCCCTTTTCTGTCGCAATGTCCCTAGAACAGTCATTTTTAACCTTGGCTGTCACATTAGAGTCATCTGGGAACTTTTAAATCATCCCAATGGGCAGACCACACCCCAGAACATTACATCAGGATCTCTGGGGGTGGGACCTTCGCAGATCAATATTCTTTAAAGCTCCCTGGTGATCTCAGTGTGTAGCCAGGTTGACAATGCTGGCATGAGAGGAATAACAGTCAGTAGCATGAACCTGCATTTCACGAGCGAGAACACAAGGTGGAAAGGTTCTCAGTTAAGCTGACTTCTTAAAAGCATCCCAGAATTTCCAGAGTAACTACCTACTGTCTGCTGCAAACTTCTTTCGAATTTTTCTCCTATGCGGTTAGAATCAAAGGCAGACAGCCTAAAATAACTCATTTAGCAGCTTGCGTGGCTGATGGCATGTTGGAAATTCCTAAGTTGCCTTTTAACTTAGCTTATTGCCTTCTCCTTTGAAATAAATATAACTATTAAGAAATCAAGTTACGGCCGGGCGCGGTGCTCAAGCCCTGTAATCCCAGCACTTTGGGAGGGGCCGAGAACGGGCGGATCACAAGGTCAGGAGATCGAGACCATCTGGCTAACCCGGTGAAACCCCGTCTCTACTAAAAATACAAAAAACTACGGGCGAGATGGTGGCCGCCTGTAGTCAGCTACTCGGGAGCTGAGGCGGAGAATGCGTAAACCCGGGAGGCGGAGCCTTGCAGTGAGCGGAGATCCAGCCACTGCATCCAGCCTGGGTGACAGAGCAAGACTCCGTCTCAAAAAAAAAAAAAAAAAAAAAAAAGAATCAAGTTACAGATCAATAAAAGGTCTTATTAATCATGTTAACAAGTGCGAAAGGTCCAATCCAACACCTAATCCCTATGAGTATTCTCTGGCACTTATGCAATTCTTTACCTAAAATCCAAGAAACACTTAATGGGGGAAAAAACACAAACAGCAAAGATGTTGAAGAGAACTGTATTTCCTTAAAGGAATGACAAGTGATACATTTTCCACATTAATTTATATCTGCCCTTCATCTCCACAGACCCAACTAATAAAAGTTATGCATAAATCATATGAGAGATCATTAAATCAACCAGTTCACAGTGCAGACTAATTGGTAAATAAATACTTTACAAAAATGGTGATGGGTGTACAGATCCTGTTTTACTCTTAAAAAGAAAAAAAAATTTAAAAACTTTATCCATAGCTTTGACATAAATACCCACACCTGACCCTCTTCAATTTCATAATGTTTTCCAAGTTTGTTAGAGGGAGATATACCACAGAATTAGAGCCCCATAGGGGGACCACAGTCCTGGATGAAAAGTTTAAAATCAAATAAAAAATTCAGATTCATTTAATTAGCCAGAAGACGAATGGCATGCACATAAGACATTCTACATCTGGGTGTCACTATATTTTTGTTTTGATCCACTAGTTTGGCATTGTGTAAATGTAACTATAGACAGAAGGAAAGAAAGTAAGACAGGGACAGGAGAGGACAAATATACAGCTCTTTGCCAGGTTATCTTGAAAACAAAAAAGTCTTTTATAAGTTAGCTTGCTTTCTGAGGTTTATTTTTTTCTTTAAGTTTACTGTCACATATGGAAAATGACATCTTCAAGATGGAAAATATTTTTTCCTTGCCATGAGACCTGAGTCTGAGGTCAGAATGTACTGTTTGCCAGCTGTGTGACCTTGGGCAAGGAGCTAAACTTCTCTCAAACTGTTTGCTCGTCAGGGAAGTGTATCTTGTAGGTACTAACCTACTTAAAAAGGTATTGTCAGGATTAAATACAACACTGTGGGAAAAACACTTAACCCAGTTGCATGCACAGAATAAAATGCTCAACAAATATTGGTTGTTGTTATTTACTATGCATAGACAATCCTAGTACCTATCTTAATTTTTCTACAGAGAAATGCAATTATTATAGAAATGGAGCCCTCAGAGCAAAGGCTTGGGTTGATATATGAATACAGACCAGTGGCCCTAAGTAAAATAAAAATTAAAAAAAAAAACCTATGCTTCTAGCCTTGACCTGTCATTCCCATTTCTTCTAGAGATTTTGATGTGGCCAAAGGAATGGTGGAGGCAAATTTAGAAATGATGCCATGTTCTTCGAGGCCTGCAGGCAAGGCTCAGAGAGAAAGGACCCAACCGCTGAGAGCCTCTGCCTCATGTCAGCAGGTGAGGCAGGCTGAGATCTCTCCCCTCACCACTTTCTCTGTGATCAACCCTAGGTAGGGATCAGATGTGGATTATATTGAGCTAGACTTTGTCCCTGCTCTAAAAAATTCATCAGTCTGGTAAGGGAGGAAAGGGGTGGTTACACACATAAATACACTCAAATAATCATCAGAGCTCAGTCAAGGGAGAGGGGGTGGAGGGGGTGCNTTTTAATAAAAGGTGAGAAAGGAAGAAAGAAGTACAGGAAGGGTAGGGCGGCACAGTGGGGAAAGGAAGGTGGAAGAAAAGCAAGCCACTGAAGGAAATGGGATTTCTTCCTGCTTTGGAGGAGAGCAAGGCCTTGCTGAGCACCTGTAAATCAGTGCTGCCCATTGGAGGGGACATCTTGGCAGCCATTTAGAGCACCCCTCACCAGGGATGTGTGGTTGGATTCAGCTCACCCAAAAATGATACCAGAACTGAAGAGGAGGGCAGTGAGGTCATCTTCCCTGCAAACAGTGCTGCTCCCCTAAAGCTTGACTCCACCCCATGCACATTTGCCCCAAAGCCTTTATTGTCCTGTTTCCTTTCCAGAGTAGAAGTAGGGAAGCAACATTTGTTACACTAACTTCAATTGCTTCTCTGAATGACATCAAACCCCAGAAGCTCCTGTCCCTTTGCTTCCTGGGAATTCTACAGACCTACCGGTAGTGAGTCTGTAGCCATCATGAACTTTAATCTGATTATAGTCCTAAAACTACTTCTTCACAAAGTTATGTTGCATGGAAGAACCTTTGCCCTTGCAGATATTTATTTTTTTTCTTCCCCAAAAGTGGACAGAAGGTAATTTATAAATCAATAGGCTGTCTTACAACTGTTGGCCTGTCCAGTCTTGGTGTATATCCCACATTACATTAAGGTGATCCTCAACTTTTGGGGTATTTTTACCTGTTAATAATGACACACATCTTTTGTCTCCTTTCCATTGCGCATTTTTTACAGCTTTGGTAAACTTGCTATAAAAAAATCTTGCCTGAGAAGATAGCTTATTAACATATACCATCATCATCAAAAGCGTGATGTTATTATTGTATAGACAGTAAATGTTAGCTTTTATAATAAATCAGAGGTTAGGTTGTTTAGCTAAAATTGTGAGGGTTGAGCAAGATCTAACAGGGGAAGGATGCACTATTCAATAAATGGAGTGGGACCTATTAATTATCCATACAGAAAAAAAGAAAATTAAGTTCGTCCCATATATCACATATAAAAATAAATTTGAGGTGGAGTGATTACCTATGTGTGAAAAACAAAATATTAAAACTTTAAAAAGATATGAGGCTTAATATCTTTATCAGTTTGTGGAGGAAAGACTTTTTTTTTTTTGAGATGGAGTCTCGCTCTGTCGCCCAAACTGGAGCACAGTGGCCGGATCTCAGATCACTGCAAGCTCCGCCTTTCGGGTTCATGCCATTCTCCTGCCTCAGCCTCCCGAGTAGCTGGGACTATAGGCGCCCGCCACCTTGCCCGGCTAGTTTTTTATATTTTTTAGTAGAGACGGGGTTTCACCGGGTTAGCCAGGATGGTCTCGATCTCCTGACCTTGTGATCCGCCCGTCTCGGCCTCCCAAAGTGCTGGGATTACATACAGGCTTGAGCCACCGTGCCCGGCCAGAAAGACTTCTTAAACAAGGCACATAAGCCGTTGAAAAAAGAAACTAATAAAACTGTTAAAATTAAAATCATCTGTTCAGTAAAGGATGCTGCATATACATACAGAAGGCAAGGAACAAGCTAGGAGAATATATTTACAATGCATATAATCTGCAAATAATAGCCACAATATAGAAATAATTCTTACCAAAGAAATGAAAAATGGACAAAGGACATTTTTACCAAAAAGTAACACATGAGAAAGTGACTATCCTTATTATTGATCAGAGACAAGCAAAGAAAGTGCTATTTCATTTGTGTTTCTGACTCGGAAATTTATTTTTTTAATCTGGAAATTCAAAGAGTTGGTGAGAATATGGAGAAAAGGAAGGCTCATCAGTCTGTTGGTGTGAGTGCAAATTTGTACTAAATGTTTGGAGAGCAAGTTGGCAATATTCTGAATGGTAGATGTGCATCCTGTGTGGCTTAGCAATTCCTTTCTAGGGAGATATATACCCCAGAAATTTTCTTGTGCTTCTACATAAAGAGATATACACAAGAACATCCATCACAGCATCATTTATAATAGCGAAAAATCACGAACAACCAAAATGTCAATAAAAAAGAGAATATTGTGTTGTAGTCATGAAATTAACAAGAGTTCTATATGTATCAACATGATAAATATTGGAAACATTTCAAGGAAAACAAAAACCCTGCAGAGTGAGAAATATATTCTGCATTTATACAAAGTTTAAAAAC
>NW_016816196.1:48939-52062 GCF_001698545.2 Rhinopithecus bieti
ATCCGCCCGTCTCGGCCTCCCAAAGTGCTGGGATTACAGGCTTGAGCCACCGCGCCCGGCCGTAACTTGATTCTTAATAGTTATATTTATTTCAAAGGGAGAAGGCAATAAGCCTAAGTTAAAAGGCAACTTAGAATTTCCAACATTGCCATCAGCCACGCAAGCTGCTAATGAGTTATTTTTAGGCTGTCTGCCTTTGATTCTAACCCATAGGAGAAAAATTGAAAGAAGTTTTCAGCAGACAGTAGGTAGTTACTCTGGAAATCTGGGATGCTTTTAAGAAGTCAGCTTAACTGAGAACCTTTCCACCTTTGTGTTCTCAGCTCGTGAAATGCAGGTTCATGCTACTGACTGTTATTCCTCTCATGCAGCAGTTGTCAACCTTGGCTACACACTGAGATCACCAGGGAGCTTTAAAGAATATTGATCTGCTGAAGTCCCACCCCCAGAGATCCTGATGTAATTGTTCTGGGGTGTGGTCTGCCCATTGGGATGATTTTAAAGTTCCCCAGATGACTCTAATGTGCAGCCAAGGTTAAAAATGACTGTTCTAGGGACATGCACAGAAAGGAAACCTGATAAATAAGTCTTACACATAAATTCCAGCATGTCCTCAGGTTTCTACTAGCCTAAATAATGCATCCCAGGTGAATAATGTAGTATTCATAGTAATTCTTTGTGTCCTGAGCCAAGAAGAGTTTCAGGAGTCACTTGAGCATGTCTTCATTTTATGGAGTGGGGGAGGACCCAAAAAAGTACCCGTTCTTATACCCAGCTCCCCTCGGAAAGCTTCAGATGGAAAAAAAGTCACATGGACAGACATGGATGTGCTGTCTGCTCACCTCCTCCTCCTGCCTGCATTGTAGAGCCTTGAGTTCTTACAGAACCATCCTCAATTTTCATACCTTTTGAGGTTTTTCAGGAGTGGACACAATAGGCACAGGTACTCTCTTGGCCTGGCCCCCTTGTGAGATTTGTGAGATGACCAACTAGCATTAGGGGTACCATTTGCGGGCAGTGCAACAGTCCAAGTGATCAGGACACCTATAGCTCTGGCCTTACCAGCAACAGGCTCTAACAAGCAATAAGTAAGGAAATCGAGTCACAGTTCTTGGAGTTGGAAATCACTTCAAGAAATCACACAGTGGCCAGGTGTGGTGGCTCACACCTGTAATCCCAGCACTTTGGGAGGCCGAGGCGGGTGGATCACTGGAGGCCAGGAGTTCAAGACTGACCTGGCCAACATGGTGCTACCCTGTCTCTACTAAAAATATTAATATAAAAGTTAGCCGGGCATGGTAGTGCTTGCCTATAGTCCCAGCTACTTGGGAGGCTGAGGCAGGAGAGGGGGAGGTTGCATTCCAGCCTGGACAACAGAGGAGACTTTGTCTAAGAAAAAAAAAAGAAAGAGAAAGAAAGAAAGAAAGAAAGAAAGAAGGAAGGAAGGAAGGAAGGAAGGAAATAAAGAAAAGAAATCACACAGTGTTTGTTCAGGGAGAGAAGGTTTTCTTGTCCTCACTTAGGAAAGCAGCACCTTTGGCAGAGGCAGAGCGAATTTACTAAGCAGTGGAGTGAAAACTGGAAACTAGAATGCAGATCTTTTTCTAGTAAACGCTATATTATAATCCAAAAGTATACCTCTAGATTGCTTTGTGTTTGGTCTTCGACTCTGTGGGATGTAGCCATTTGTTTTGGTTGCCTTTACTCTGTGACCTAAAGTTCACAGTCCCAGTCATTTTGCAGTTCCTCTGCACCAGACTCAACAGAAACACAAGGCTGAAAGCAGTAATTTTCACAGCAGCCTGGGCCTCACCAACATGATTTATGTGTTTTTACTTGGAGAATATACTTTAATGCTGAGATTTTCTGATTATCTTTTGTGTGCACCCGCTCACCACATGGGCTCTTAATTTAGAAAATATTTAGCAATTACATGTGGAATTGATACTTTACATAAAAGCAAAATGGTGCCTGTTATGTGTGTTACTAAAATTTTGATGTCTTTTATTTTCTGGCTACAGAGATGCATGACCCAAAGAAATGGCTCATTATTTTCATTTTCGGTGAGATGAAAAGTTCTTAATTTAAAAGTGGATCTTCCCCTGGAATAAAGGTCACATGATAGAAGTTTTAGTTTTAGTGGTCCTGAAGCCTTTGCCAGGCACCAGAGATACTGCTGTGTACTCATAAATTTTAATTGCTGATGGCTGGGAGCCAAATCTAAATTTGATTTGAACTAAGTCTAAAATTTTGTAAAATTAATTTTGATGTCAAAATCAGACACCTTGGCAGCTTTTTATTTATTTATTTATTTATTTATTTTTTAATTTTTATTTTTTGAGACGGAGTATTTTTTATTTTATTATTATTATGCTTTAAGTTCTAGGGTACATGTGCATAACGTGCAGGTTTGTTACATATGTATACTTGTGCCATGTTGGTGTGCTGCACCCATCAACTCGTCAGCACCCATCAACTTGTCAGCACCCATCAACTTGTCATTTACATCAGGTATAACTCCCAATGCAATCCCTCCCCCCTCCCCATGATAGGCCCCGATGTGTGATGTTCCCCTTCCCGAGTCCAAGTGATCTCATTGTTCAGTTCCCACCTATGAGTGAGAACATTCCATGTTTGGTTTTCTGTTCTTGCAATAGTTTGCTGAGAATGATGGTTTCCAGCTGCATCCATGTCCCTACAAAGGACATGAACTCATCCTTTTTTATGGCTGCATAGTATTCCATGGTGTATATGTGCCACCGTTTCTTAATCCAGTCTGTCACTGATGGACATTTGGGTTGATTCCAAGACTTTGCTATTGTGAATAGTGCCGCAATAAACATACGTGTGCATGTGTCTTTATAGCAGCATGATTTATAATCCTTTGGGTATATACCCAGTAATGGGATGGCTGGGTCATATGGTACTTCTAGTTCTAGATCCTTGAGGAATCGCCATACTGTTTTCCATAATGGTTGAACTAGTTTACAATCCCACCAACAGTGTAAAAGTGTTCCTATTTCTCCACATCCTCTCCAGCACCTGTTGTTTCCTGACTTTTTAATGATTGCCATTCTAACTGGTGTGAGATGGTATCTCATTGTGGTTTTGATTTGCATCTCT
>NW_016816196.1:55485-71842 GCF_001698545.2 Rhinopithecus bieti
GTTTATAATATACTTCATAATTATATTTTAAAATCAAAGGACTGAGTATTGGGTTGTAACTAGTAGTGTCCCACTGTGCTCAAATTGCTTGAAATGGTCTCATGCAAAGAAAGAATATTGTTTATAGAATGCAAATCTTTACATTTGATGATCGAGATTCTCCAGTTCTTTGCTAGTCATAGTTTTTCCACATAACTAGTTACACAACCACAGATTATACTTCTATTGCTTTATATGAATAGTTGTTTTCTATGGTGATACGCTCTGCAAACATACAGAGTAATTATATTCAATCCATAACCTTTAGTTTGCCCAGGATTTACAGACTAATTGAGTACAATAACTTGCTGCTCCCCAGACTATGTAAAATTTCACTACCAAGTCATTCTTCTAAGAAAGCGCTAAGCACTTCGGAGCTACTGCTAAAGAGCCAAGCCTTGGGTAGGCTTTCAAGGCCCTCTGCATAATGCCACAACAGGCTGAGGACAGCACAATTCCTCGCAGCGGGGCAGTGGAGGTCCGTTCACTTAGACCACAATATCTACCCGTTAAAGCAAGTTTCACAAGTGAACATCGGAAATTTTTTTTTTAGCAGTTAGTTTAGAGAAATGAGTACAAACTGTGGATAATGCAGTGAATACATTAATACCCTAGGATGTAGAATACATTTTTTATTAAGCACAGATTATGTAAAATGTAAATTTTAGTAGTAATTAACAGCCTTCACTTGTTTACCTTCGATGCTTTCAAAATACTTCAACAGAAAATGTGCACTAAGTTTCCAATACCCACTCATTGGGAACTATTTTTGATATGGTTTGTTTAAAACAAAGTACTTCATAGAAACTCAGGAGAGAGTGAAACTTCAAATACAAAACAGCTGTTCTGTTTTAAAAGTCCAGCCATCCCTTAAAAGTGTGCTTCAGTAAGATTCAATCCAAATTAATCTGAATTGTCACCCTTTTGGCCCCACCTTCCTCCTCCCCACAAACAACGTCCCTTAGGTTTTAAGCTCTAGTCTCCAGACCTCACAACTCCAAGAGCCGCAGGCCGCGCGACCTGTCTGTGAAAATCCACTTTTTCTCTCAGGCTAACAGCTTGTCTGTGTTGTAGGGAGAACATACACCCCTTCTACCTCTTCCTAATGAACCCTTGACGTTAACATTGGGGACCAGCCAAACATAAGCAGGTATGTTTGTTTATGCAACCTTGTTTAGAGAGGGTTTGGGCCTAATATTAAATCAATTTCCAAAATATTGAACAGGAAAAACATACTTGTGTGTGCATGTAAACGTGCACACACGCATACAGTACACACGTATTCTCACATACCCTGCAGTTCTAGAACACTTTGCAGTTTGAGCAAATCTTTCCTCTTCACATTTAATATTTGGAAATGCTTGAGGTTTAAGGAAAACATTTTTATTAAGTGTTTGATGTTGTGAAGAAGCTCCGGGCAGTGGAAGACTGCTTTGGTTCACATTTCGGAAGTTCCTCAGGACTTGGGAAGAGGAGCTAATGAAATGCTTCTCTGCTTAAAGTCACTCACAGGAAAATGAATCTTCTAAAATTTAAGATACTTCATTTTAAAGTGCTCAGTAATATTAACACTATTCAAAGCTATGATTCTCTGATGGGAAGTGGAGACCCACTGTCTCCCCTACGGAATTCATATACTTGTAATCAACAACCTAATACTGATAAATGGAATTGCTGAGTCACAAAATACTAGAGTTTATTCGTAAGTCCAGAGATGGAAGAAACAGCTTTCACGTGCAAGGTAGCAGAGGAAAATTTAAAATTGTTAGTCTTCTAATTTTAGCCAGTTAGTCTATATGAGCTGGTTTATAGCTACCTATCAACCTATCCATTCAACCAGGGTTTATTGACTGCCTGCCAGGTAACAGATGTTATAGTAAAGGCCCACTGGATATGTGAACATGAACCAGCTATGGATTTCGTCCTCAAGGAGATTAAAGTCAAAGGTAAAAATGTATTTTCAGGGAAATGATAAATCAGAGATAATTGGTCCACTCTGGATTTTAAAATTACTTTTAAATAATTAAAATAGTTTCACATAGAATTTTTTACTCCTTGTCCTCACAACTTTGAGTTCTACTGGTTCTAAGGTCTTGGTACTTAAGAAGGGAATGCTTCTACCAAGGGATGCAACAATGGTTCCACTAAATTAGAAGTTGACACTGCCACTTGGCATTTGGCTTCCTTATGCAACTGAACCAATAGGCAAAGAAATTCCTCTGTTGGATGTATTGATCCTGATTAGCTAGGATTGGGGCTATACAAGGGGGGCAAAGAGGACTATGTCTGGAGCCCAGGATATTCTCCGAGTACCTCTTAGCACTTGCATGTCTAATAGGAAAGGTGAAAGGTTTACAGAAAACTACAGCAAGCAGAAATCTGCAGAAGCACTGGTGATTCAGACCCTTCAGGAATGAGGCTAGGCTCACCTTGCCAGGCAAAGAATCTCAATAAACTGAGGTCCTTGCTAAGAGATCATAGAGTAAGGAATAAGGAAATTATAAGCATCAACTATTGCTTTGTAACCATTTCACTTATAGTGACAAGGACTATAGCAGTTATATACATTTTCTTCTTGCTTGTTTTAATGCGCAAGTATGTACCCACAAGAACATTAATTTCTTTTCTCTTTCTTTCTTGTCCTAATAATAACACACTCATAGCCCCATGCTCTGTGTGATGGTGGAATGGGACTCTACTAATCATACTTCTCCTTTGCCATATGACTCCCTGTTAGATTCCCAACAGGGGATGCTAGAGGGAAACTACAAGGCATGAGGGAGAAGAGGGACTTGCTTCTTCCAGTTTGCTTCTTGTTCCTACCACTGTCGCCACAGCAACAGAGCTCACTGTGGCAGCAATGCTTGATTTCAGCTGTAGCAGTCGTTCCAGTTTGCAGGGTCCCCATACTCCCAGAACTAGCCTCAGCAATCCCTTCAGAGACCAGCACCAGCCCGACAGTAACCCTACATAGAGGTCTGAGTTTCAACTATATGAGGCCCCTCATCCAAGTCTAAGTTCCAACAATCACATCTTCTCTCTGTTCCTCAGGCTTTAGGAATGGTAGCTGCTTCCTAAAATTATTATCTCTGGGATACTGTTGCATCTCCTTTTTGTCTTTTCAGTTCTCTAGTATTGGTTAACAGCTAAAAAAAAAAAGGATGAACTGTTAACTTCTTTAAAGAAAGAGCAGCTGCATAGGGAGTCTGGGGACTTTGGCTAGCTGGGACTCTGCCACTAATTGCCTCATGATCTTGGGTAAGCTGTTTAAGTTTTTGGAGTCTTCATTTCTTGTGTGAAATAAAGGATTAGATTGTTCATAAATCTCTAAAGAACCCTTTCAGCTATGAGAGTCTAGGAGGCAATAAGAATGGGAGAAAAGGGTTTTCTATTCAAAACCTGCCCCTGCCAGTTACAATTTGTTAAGCGTGGATAAACTCTTTCTTTTAAAAAATGCTTTTCTTTGTATTTTAAAGTATAGAATATGTATTAGAGGAAATATTAGAATTACAGGTAAGTATTAAGGAAGAAAGTAAGGACTGCCTATAATCTTGTTACCCAGAGGTAACTGACTATTTTAGGGTATGTTTGTCCATAATATCTATCTGTTTAGGGATAGCCCATGAGCTAAGGATGGTTTTACATTTTTAAATGGTTAGAAAAAAAGCCCAAAACACTAATAATATTTTGTGGGACATAAAAATTATATGAAGTTCAAATTTCAGTGCATATAAAGTTTTATTGGAACCACATTCATGTTTATTTATGTACTGTCTATGATATTTTTACCCTACAATGGCAGAATTGAATAACTGCAACAGAGAACTTAAGACCCGAAAAGCCTGAACTATTGACTCTCTGGTTTCTTTCATGAAATATTTGCTGACCCCTGATATAGAGAAAAAAAATATATAAACATATGGGTTTATATAAATACATATATGAAAATTATATTATATACTTTATTTTCTACTTTTTTCCTAACATTTAAATATAAACACTTGCTGGTAAACTGTAAGTATTCTTTGTAAACATGATTTTATTTTATTTTATTTTATTTTATTTATTTATTTTGAGACGGAGTCTCGCTCTGTCGCCCAGGCTGGAGTGCAGTGGCCGGATCTCAGCTCACTGCAAGCTCCGCCTCCCGGGTTCCCGCCATTCTCCTGCCTCAGCCTCCGGAGTAGCTGGGACTACAGGCGGCCGCCACCTCGCCCGGCTAGTTTTTTTGTAATTTTTTAGTAGAGACAGGGTTTCACCGGGTTAGCCAGGATGGTCTCGATCTCCTGACCTCGTGATCCGCCCGTCTCGGCCTCCCAAAGTGCTGGGATTACAGGCTTGAGCCACCGCGCCCGGCTGTAAACATGATTTTAATAGTGTATTAATATTATATCATTTAAGATATAATATAATCCAAATATTCTTTCATTGGACACTTGGTTTATTAAAATTTTTCACTTAGAAATGCCACAAACATTCATAGGCATAAATATTTCACGACATCTTTGATTATTTCATAAGTTATAGGTACTCTCAAAACCAGTTTATACACCCTTCTTCCCAGTGAATGAGAGTGTTCATCTCCCTGCACTCTTCTGAGTAATTATTATTAAAGGGAGTGGGGACGGTAAGCGAACGGGGAAAGAGAAGAGGGAGAGGGAGAAGGAGATCAAGACTGAGAGTGATTTATTAGGTCCAAATTCATTTGTCTCTGTGAGCATATTTCCTCTTCAGTGAAACAGGGGTAAGAGTTCCAGGAACTAAAAGATTTTCTTTGAGGATCAAAAAAGATGTGAAAGCACTTTGTTAACTGCTAAGGCACAATCACTGTGCTCATAATTATTACCCTGATTCTAAGAAAGCTGTATATATGAACCAGCCAGTTTTCACCCTGAGGGGGGAAAACAACTCACCATAACTGTCCCTTTTACAAGAGAATCGTGTTTTAACTTTACAAAGAGTATTTCATCCTTGTGTTACATTCTTAAAATTAGATCCATGTGTTTCTTTTAATTAGTATTTGATACAGTATTAATATTCTTATTTATCTTCTGCATGCCATATGGATTAAATTCTCATTACCTTTGATCTTAATACTTTTAAAATATGTAAATGAGCAGACACCCTCTTTAAAGTAATGTTTTCATCCCTGTCTATTATTACCTTGGGCAAAAGGAAAATATCTGCATTGCAAAAAAAATTCCCAAATTGTGTTGAAAACCTAAAAACCATATATTACATTAGTCAATCTCAATAAATCAAATAACGGCCAACTGAAAATAAAGCCAATTAGAATTAAGTATACTTAAATCTGACAAAGGTTAATGAGAACCTACCATGCATGCATATCATCAAGATGGTCACATTTCAGGGCAAAACTAGTGAAGGCTTTGTGATTTACTTATCTTTAGTAAATAGAACACAATAAAGTGTTTCTGATTAATGAATATATGCACATTCTATTAAGTGCTTCAGGGTTCTGAAGCAGGGTGGGGTGGGAGTCTTCTTTGTTTGCTTTGAGCTGCTGCAAGTCATTTTGCTTTCTTGGCCCTCAGTTTCCTATATTACAAAACAGGGTGTTTTCTAATGGTGAATTCTAAGGCATATTCCAACTCAAGCACTAGTAAGAAATAATAACAAGGCAGTCATTGAACACAATTTAAAGGAACTTTAAACTTAACTGAGATTATAGTTAGTAATTAACTTCAGAATGACTAGGGAGGGAAAAGGGCAACTATGGTTGATTGATAGAAATTCACCTTAAGCAGGATCACTTATGTGTCCTATTTATGACCACATCTAGTGTTTTAACAAGTCTCTTTTTTCTTAAAAAAATAAAATATATATTAGCATTATCTTTTCACTTCTTACCTTGAAATATTCTTCCAGTTTGTGCTGGGACAGTCATTCCCTCCCTTTGGAGCTTATTTAATAACGGTACAAAATATTTTTAGGAGACTTTTATATCAATGAAAGGCTAACTAAAGTGGCATCTGCATGCCACTACATAGCACAAATTATTCCTGATTCTTTATAAGGTTAATTGCCTTTTGCCAGCTGTTCATTTTACTTTGGAAAATAAACAGTTACCTAGACTTACAATGGAATTGACAGCCCCTTTGAACCACAGGAGAGTTATATTCTTAGGCCTATATGCAGCTCTTTTTGGAAGAATTAATTTTTAATTAATCATACAGGTTTCCACTCTATAGTCTTCTTGTACTTTGATTCATAAGCATCCTACATCCTACTAGTTATTAGATAATTCAGTTTGATTCTAAATTCAGTTAAACTTTGGTAGTACAACATAATATACATATATATACCACATAGTATACATATGTTTATTACACATGTTTACTACATGTTTACTACATATATATGTATACTAGGTATTTATATATATATATAGTATCCTCTAGAAGCAGTCCAATTTCTAGAATAACAGAATTCTTCTAAAGACTCTTTCTAGAAGAGAGAGTGGTTCTGCCTTAGAGATTTATACTGTACCTCTAAAGAATATATACCTTTTATCAGAGTCCTATCTCTGATCACTAAAACACAAAGACCAACTATACTTATTTGGCAAAGCCAAAATACTTAGTATTTGGCAAAGCCAAAATACTAAGCATGGGAGATTAGAGTTTATACAATGAATTACTGAAGGGATAAGAGACTAAGGAATAACTAGGGAAAAACCAGTCATTAATTATTTCTCATAATATTTTGGTCTGGAATAATTGAGAAACCAGGTAGAGATTCACAACATATATTACATTGTGCATTTGATTCTTAAACTAAGCAAACATATTTGTAGATATTTATGTTTGTTAAAATTATTTCAAAAAGAGGATTATCCAGTGGAACATCTCCCATGTTGTACAAGGGGTGCATCACATCAAAAGGTGCTAACTTTGGCCTTGAGCATAGGGCATATGCTATTGGTGGGAGGAGGAGGAGGTCCTTACCTTTTTTTTTTTATTTTTATTTTTTGATATAAGGTCATTGGCCCAGGCTGGAGTGCAGTGGTGCAAACATGGCTCACTGCAGCTTCAAGCTCCCATTCTCAAGCAATCCTCCCATCTCAGTTCCACAAGTAGTTGGGACTTCAGGAGCGCACCACCACACTCAGCTAATTTTTGTATTTTTTTGTAGAGATTTTTTTTTTTTTTGAGACGGAGTCTCGCTCTGTTGCCCAGGCTGGAGTGCAGTGGCGTGATCTCGGCTCACTGCAACCTCCACCTCCCGGGTTCAAGCAATTCTCCTGCCTTAGCCTCCTGAGTAGCTGGGATTACAGACGCCTGCCGCCATGCCCAGCTAATTTTTGTATTTTTAGTACAGACGGGGTTTCACCATGTTGGTCAGGCTGGTCTTGAACTCCTGACCTCATGATCCACCCGCCTCGGCCTCCCAAAGTGCTGGGATTACAGGAGTGAGCCACTGCTCCTGGTTGAGGTGTTAACCTTTGAATGCTTCCTCCACCTCTCTACCATCTGACCACTGATGCTTCAATGGTATATTGAAAGATGGGCCCTTATTTACATGCTTAGTTCTCTAGCATCATTTCATCATAATGTTAGCAGCTGTCATTGAGATTTACTTCTTAAAAAGTTGTTGAAAAGGCATCACTTTTCTGCAATATGTTCAGAAAGAACATGTCAGAAACATTCCAGATTCCTCATCATTTCTGATTCCTCCCTCTATTACTCCCCACCATACATCAGTTACCAAGCCCTATATACTCTACTTTTATCCTCCCTACATGAATCATTCCATCTATCTCACTGCTTTCACTCGGGCTCTCATCAGTTCTTGCTTGGACCACAGTGACAGCCTCTCTGCTAGTCTCATCTCTAGTTTTGTCCCATCCTATCTACTCTCCACATGGTAGACAGTATAATCTTCTAAATGAACATGTCATGCCTCTGCTTACTATCTTTAGTGGTTCTCCACAACAATTCAGAACAAAAATGGCACTCTTCAGCACACAAAGCCCTTCCTAATCTGACACCTACTTACCTCTCCAGCTCATCTCCTGCCATCCCTCAGAACTCAGCCTACACTCTAACACAGCAAACTACTAGCCTTCCTAGCCCCATAAGAAACACCTCAGGCTCATCTTCTCCTAGAAGCCTTCCCTGACTTCTAGGTCCCTGTTAAATGCCCTTCCACAGGGCTCCCATTTCATCTTGTACATAACAACATAACAATATTATCTACCTGAGGGCAGGTACAGAATCATTCATATTTCTATTTCTGTGGCATGGATCATAGCAAATAACAAATGAATGTATATTCAGGAATGAATAAATCCTTTAGTTGCTCTTGTTCAAAAACATCCACTAACATCTCCTGTTCCTTCAGAAATTACTCATTGCGTGGTGAAAGTCAGCTAGTCCGACAAATTAAATCTATACACATGTCACCTATCTTGAGAAACATAAGGTTATATTAAAACTATGCTTTTTGGAGGTAATCCTGCCTCAGCAAAAGATATGTTATTGGTGATCCTTTTAGGATGATAGGATAGCCTCATTCATTTCACAGAGATTGAGTCCCATCTACATTCCTAGCACCAAACAGAGAGCAACGACAGCAAGAGACTCAAAGAGGGTTGCTGGGATAATGCTAATTTGTAGGGCATTTTGATATTTTTGCAACAATTGAGAACTGCCTGGAAATCTGAAAGACCACTAAAAAATATCAAATAAAGAATCCAAAAACAAGGCCAGAATAATGTGCAAATGACTGCTTCTTCAAGGACAAATAATCAAAATGGTCATTTGCTAAATAAAATCAGCCCTGCTGGCCTTACAATAATGATCAAGGAAAACCGCCAAAAAGCACAGTTACGTGTCTTACAACATTGAGTAGAGTAACATGTGTTTGCTTTGGAAGACATAGCAAGGTCTGCTAGAGCCCAGGCGCTGGAGTGAAAAGAGCCTGGGTTGCATCTTGGCTCCAATGCTTTCTGCCTGAATGAGTGTGGCCAAAGCACCCAACCTTTATAAGCAGCAGTTCCCTCACCTGGGAGATGGAAATACTCTTTTATTTGGTTTGCAGAGATCTAATATAAAAAAGATTAATTATGTATCTCATAATATAAGGTCTCCTAGCATAAAAGAAGGAGCTAAATAGAAAGGAAGATAGACAAACCAACTCAACTCCAATCTTCAAACTGATGTTTTACTTTCAGGTCTCCTTTCCCTCTAAACATCATTTCCTTACTTACTCCTGTTACAGCAGCTGGGCGAAGTTGGTTTTCTCTCTAAATTGGAAAACTCATTTTCTTTTTTTTTTTTTTTTTTTTTTTTTTTTGAGACGGAGTCTCGCTCTGTAGCCCGGGCTGCAGTGCAGTGGCCGGATCTCAGCTCACTGCAAGCTCCACCTCCCGGGTTTACGCCATTCTCCTGCCTCAGCCTCCCGAGTAGCTGGGACTACAGGCGCCCGCCACCTCGCCCGGCTAGTTTTTTGTATTTTTTAGTAGAGAGGGGGTTTCACCGTGTTAGCCAGGATGGTCTCGATCTCCTGACCTCGTGATCCGCCCGTCTCGGCCTCCCAAAGTGCTGGGATTACAGGCTTGAGCCACCGCGCCCGGCCGAAAACTCATTTTCTTCAGCCATACAATATCTAAATCTGATTCTGCAACATTTGAAACAATAATTCTGGCATCTCAGTATATTAATCTTGGATCTTCCTTCAGAATCACACCAGTATCTGAGTCTTCTTAACCGTCTTCTAATTAAATTGGGTTTAAGTAGGTGAAATACTCTCATGTTCAAATAATTCATGTTGTCTTAAAATGAGGAGCTTTGTAGAAGAACCAGGTCCTGTAGAAATACCTGGCAAACAGTCTGAATTCTAGGATTTAGGAAATAGAAGAGCAAAACGTTTCCGTGACTCTCCGTTTTCTTTCTTTCGTTCTTTCTTTTTTTTTTTTTTTCCGAGATGGAGCCTCTCTCTGTCACTCAGGCTGGAGTGCTGTGTTGCAATCTCGGCTCACTGCAACCTCTGCCCCAAGGTTCAAGTGATTCTCCTGCCTCAGCCTCCTGAGTAGCTGGGATTACAGGTGCATGCCACCACGGCTGGCTAATTATTTTACTCTTAGTAGAAATGGGGTTTCCCCATGTTGGCCAGGCTGGTCTTGAACGCCTGACCTCAAGTGATCTGCCCACTCGGCCTCCCAAAGTACTGGGATTACAGGCGTGAGCCACGTCACCTGGCCAACTCTTGGTTTCCTATGGATCACAATTCAAAAAGTAAAGCTTAAAAAAAAAATAACTCAGCCCAGTTGTATAGATTCTGTCTCTCCCTCTCTCACAAGGTTCCAGGAAGGAAATGGCTCTTCTGTTTATGAATTAGCACACGATTCAAGTTCAGGTCCACAGGTTCCAGAAGAACAGCCTTTAGAGGCTGTTAGTGACTAAGTGAGTATCTTATCATACAGTCATTATGTAAGATACAACATTATTGTGAAGCGAAGAACATATATTTGAGTATTGCTGGAAGTAGACTTTTTTTTTGCCTAGCTCTGGGGAGATGCAAAAGTAGGACTCTGATTTTAGCCAACTTTTGGAAGAATGGGTGAAGAGTCCACCTAAGGAAAGCTAAATACAGAGGGGAGGAAACAAAGTAGGCACTCTCTTGTTCCCTGGAGTGGTATTAAGGCCGTTGGTAATAGGAAAGCATAGTCATGATGGTTAATAAACAAAAGAAAAACGTTCGCAATTTTATAAATTTCTTGTATTTTAAGGTATTTTTTCTATTTGTTTGCTTGTTTTTCTCTCCTCCTACCCACCAGCACTAACAAGGCTAGAAGCAAAAAAATAGCAGACTGAATATCTAAAAATATCTTTAGATACAAAACAGAAACTTATCTAATTGGACACACATGTCACCAAGTTCATTTTTTGTAGACCTTGTCCCTAAACATCTTTTAAGAAGATTGTCCAACCTTTAAAGAAACAGGGAGTTGACTTTGTCAGCCCTAGTGTCATGGCCAGATTGCTGCTACAGTCACTGCACTCTGGAATCTAAAGATCTAAACATCTAAACCCACGGTTCATGCAATTTTCATGGTCTCCTTTCATGTCTTAAACCTTATATTTCAAGAGCCAATTGAAATCGTTGTTGAAAGTCACTGTATTCTCATTGATACGCAAAGGTATCTTTGTGGACAAAATGGGACAAGAGCCTCTGCAGAATGTGGTGGGGCAAACTGCAGAATACAAACCTGGTAGCTTGAGTTTCAAAGAGCTATGGTTCTCATCACTTGATTGGGCAAAAGAAGATCCAAACAAAGTCACACAATAGCTAAACCAATGCCATCTGTGCGGAAACAATATTTTAAACACAAACAAAATCAAACACTCCATATGCCCTCACTCCCGAGCATTTGCTAGAAGATTTCTGAATATTTATTGTTAGAGAGTCAGTGCAGTCAGGCAAAAGAAGCAGAAAAGCCCAGACGGGAAGTCCCTGGCCTTCCTTCACTGGCCTTCTTCCATACTCTGCCCCTGTTATTACCAAATGCATTATGCATACTATCTGGGGATATATACTACACTCTTTCTGCCTCTGTTTATTTAGATATAAGATAACTTTACATACCCCTTCTTATTGGAATTCAGAGGTTTTGCAAAGTATGTCTGCAAAGCAGAGTTTTTCAGGCTTTGCCATGTCATGGCACACATAGAAAATGATAATATTTGTATAGTCTGGTCTGGTAAACAGAGATCAGGTAGACAGAGGTGCCTCCAGTTGCCCGGTACTGCCTGGCTGCTTTGAAAGCTGAGGGTATCATTATTTTGGCACAACCATAATACATCCATGACCCATCAATGCACCTTGGCACCTTGCTTGAAGTTCCATTATAAAAAGTATTCATTTTCTATGTGATGTTACACTACTACTTCTTCAGAAAGTTGTTAGATGGAATATGAAAATTTACTTAAAAGCACATAAAAATGTGCATGGCTCTTCACCATCCCACGTCTAAATTGCATCAAACTTTTCAGAATTTGGGTCTGTGTCAAGACTACTTAAGATGCTACTCTCCAAACACCTGGAGTCATGTCTGCTTTTCTCACAGTGATACTCAGTTTGTCACTCTTGCTGTGTTGTACTTCTTGCACTGGACTTTCTGCCTAGAGGTCTCTCAGCATTACCAGAAGAGCTGTTCAGAAGGTCATTCCCCTTCCAACTTCAGCCAAAGACTGAAACAAAACATTTTCTGCTGACAGAAGCAAAGCGCAATGATTTGTTCTTTGCTGTTCTGATTGGAGTTTTGTATCCTGTTAACTTTCATAAACATTTCATTATGTGATTAAAAACAATAAAAACAAAGGAATGTCATACTTCCTGGTCCAAAGAGGGCTTCAAACATTTCTATTAGTCCTTTGCTTTGGATCTCCCATACCCTTCACTAGCATCAACTAAAATGTGTGGTTACAGGAAAAAATGTACATGGTTAGTTGAGAATCTTAAAGAAATCCACAAAGATCTTATTGAAATCCTTATTCACTTCATTAATACTCATCTAGTCATGATTTTGGTATCAGAATGACAATTTCAGTAGAATACATTATTATAACTGGCATTAAGTTTAGAACTAAATCAGTTCCTCTTCTTCCTCTACTGCATTATTTAATTTTTGCTCTTAGGAAATAGGCTCTGGAAAGACAAGAAGACATCCTTTTCATAACAATGTATGCAATAAATACAGCTCAAATTGTTGTTTCAGCAGAAGGTTGCCTGCAAAGATTCTACCACCTCTTTTTCATATGCCACTTGGCTAAAATATGGCAATATTAAAGATTAGATGGTTGACAAACAGCCATGTTAAAGTCTGAGTCTGTGACTCAAGCATAGAATGATGTGGTTCTTCATCAGGGTTACTGCCCTGCTTTCAAACCTGGACTCAATCATGACAAGATATAAAGGATTCATGCACTCCACTAATATAATTGCTTTCCAGGAGGTACCAATAAGACAGCAGGGCTCTAATCAGAACCACTTGAATTCCAGATTTATACAGAGAAGATTTATTTACTGAGAATGAGACCCTCTTCAAAATCCTAAATCCATTCATACTTGGTGCACAATTTTTAAAAATTTGAGCTTTCTTCTACCTGTGTGATCCAGTAACTCCAGAGATTTCAATATTTTAATAAACTTAGTGGGGATATCAGTAATAAGTTGATCAGTGAAAAATGTTAGAATTTTCTCACTGGCTACTCATAACTCCCTCTACAAGATCAATAATACTTAGTTACCTGGGTAAGCAGAACCCAGAAAAATCCAGGTGACAGAATTCTAGCTATATGCATATTCAAAAAGAGACTAAACTTTAAACTATTTTAACATTATTGCCTACATGGTTCACATGGTAAAAACACTCAAGCATTACAATCAACAAAATAATAATGCAATGCCATATTTTAGAACTCATAATTTTTGTCACCATGTACTTACACTGCACTTTTAACCTGAAATAATCCTTCTAACTGAGCAGCATTACTTCATCCTTTTGTAACATAAACAGTTAAGAATAAATTCCTTAATCTCCTATTTTAGATGCTTTCTTACATTAAATGATTTGAGTACAATCTGTTGGGAATTACTGAGAAAATAATGAAACTTGCAGAAGTTTCTAATTCAGCATATTTTCATCATTAAAATCCAAGTACATTTTAATGTACTGTAACCTACTGATATGAAGACTAATATTTCAAGTTGTTTTCACTGATTATTATATTCAGACTTTTGCAACAAAGGTTTGGGGATTTTCGAGGTGTGTTATGGGAAAAGTATTTGAACAGAGGAGGAGAAAAGACTTTAAAGCAAGCTATACCTTCCTCTCTCAGTAGGGCCTAAGACCATCTCTATAGACTATGCAAATTTATCTAAAATGCTTATGCTTATCAATCAGATAACCCAGTTAATTTTTCTCTCATCGCAAGTGTTGTATATAATTATATAAACCACAGACTAACCTCACTTGGTCTACCTTGGCCCCCTGCAAACTTTTTTAGGCCTACTTCTAATCTCTTTCTCTACTCTTGCAGACTTCATTTTCATAATGAATTTGACTATATAAAAAAAAGAAAAAGAGAAAGAAATGTCATTTCTTATAGTCTCCCACTGTTCTAGGCAGATGGCTGTGCCCATCTCCTGAGCTCCAGTCCTATGGCTACCACTGTTGACAAGAAATATCTACAACATATGACTAAAATGCAAGATGCAAGATGCTGTTTGAAACAGAACCAATTTCTCCCTCAGAGACCACCCATCTGAATTAATTCATCATTCGGAAAACACTTATTAGGCACTTATTGTGTGCTAGGTACCATGTTGAGCAGTTTCCTGTTCCTCTGTTCATCTACCACCATTCTCAGGGTGGCCCAAAATGAACGTCATTGAGTTCTTTCTATGTTTCAGTGCAACCATCACAAAAATATTATGCATAGCTTAATCCAATTATATACAAAGGATAAGTTTATAAAGCAGGTATTGCTGGGTCAAATGATATATTGGCAGATTGCTCTACAAAAAGGCTGTTTCCTGCCACAAACAATGCTATGAATGCTCTTGTTTACTTGTATTCTTGACAGCCCGTGTACTATCTTTTTGTTCAATCCTAGTCTGTTTGATATGCAAAAAAAGACATTTTTATTTCTCATTAAATTTCGAGGTTGAACATTTTTGCATGGAGTAATGGGTCACTTGCACTTTCTCCTTTTATGAACTGACCTTTAAAGTTCTTTGTCAATTTCTTTCTGAAGGATCATTTTTCCCCCTGCAGTTTGAGTTGTGACAAGCAGCAAAAGAATAGAGAATATAAATTTTACTATTAAGTGGGATGGGAAATCAAGCAATTTTAATTGGATATTAAAAGAAAGACCTTAGAGAATCAGAGAATACTCCAGGCAAAACTGCAGCAGAACCTTAGGTTATTACGATAATAAAAAAAGTCTCCCATACATTAAATACTTTGTAAATGTAATCTTTAACAGTTACATATTATTCTACAGTGTGACTGTACCAAATTTATTTACTTGTTCTCTAAACTTTTTCTGGACTTAAAAAAAACATTCTGAGCAAATTGTTGGAATGAAGGGTCCAAACATTTTTTCAATGCTCTCAATAAATATTGCAAATATTTTTGTACAAAAAATTGTATCCTTTATACTTCTATCAGCATGCTAACAAAGTATGTCTTTTCCATTTCTCTTATTTCTAGACTACCAGAAATAGCTTCATTTTATTTGCACAAACTGTTTCCACAAGACACATGTAAATATTTGCTTTAGAATAAACTTATTTATTTTTTGAGATGGAGTCTTGTTCAGTCATCCAGGCTGGAGTGCAGTGGTGCCATCTCAGCCCACAGCAACCTCCATCTCCTAGGTTCAAGTGCTTCTCCTGCCTCAGCCTCTCAAGTAGCTGGGATTACAGGCATGCACCATCACACCTGGCTAATTTTTGTATTTTTTAGTAGAGATGGGGTTTTACCACGTTGGCCAGGCTGGTCTCGAACTCCAGACCTTAAGTGATCCACCAACCTTGGCCTCCCAAAGTGCTGGATTACAGGCGTGAGCCACCACACCTGGCTGCCTTAGAATTTTATAGCCATTTCATCTATGTGGTCTTTCTCTTGCCTGCAGGTCTTGATATTTCATGAAGAAGGACCCAAGGTGAAATCTGATCATTCATATGATTTGAAAATTCTCAGGTTCAGAAGTGAGCATGAAACAATGCTCTGGGCACATGTGCCTCAGATGATTAAATTCTATCTTGGGAGAGCGGAGCAAGATGGCCGAATAGGAACAGCTCCAGTCTCTAACTCCCAGCGCGAGCGACACAGAAGACCGGTGATCTCTGCATTTTCAACTGAGGTACTGGGGTCATCTCACTGGGGAGTGCCAGACAATTGGTGCTGGTCAGCTGCTGCAGCCCGACCAGCCAGAGCTGAAGCAGGGCGAGGCACTGCCTCACCTGGGAAGCGCAAGGGGAAGGGAATCCCTTTTCCTAGCCAGGGGAACTGAGACACACAACACCTGGAAAATCGGGTAATTCCCACCCCAATACTGCACTTTAAGCAAACGGGCACACCAGGAGATTATACCCACACCTGGCCGGGAGGGTCCCACGGCCACGGAGCCTCCCTCATTGCTAGCACAGCAGTCTGTGATCTAACCGAAATGGCAGCAGCGAGGCTGGGGGAGGGGCGCCCGCCATTGGTAAACAAAGCCGCTGGAAAGCTCGAACTGGGTGGAGCTCACAGCAGCTCAAGGAAACCTGCCTGTCTCTGTAGACT
>NW_016816196.1:76132-128019 GCF_001698545.2 Rhinopithecus bieti
CCAAACACCACATGTTCTCACTCATAGGTGGGAACTGAACAATGAGATCACTTGGACTCGGGAAGGGGAACATCACACATCGGGGCCTATCATGGGGAGGGGGGAGGGATTGCATTGGGAGTTATACCTGATATAAATGACGAATTGATGGGTGCTGACAAGTTGATGGGTGCAACACACCAACATGGCACAAGTATACATATGTAACAAACCTGCACGTTATGCACATGTACCCTAGAACTTAAAGTATAATAAATAAATAAATAAATAAATAAATAAATAAATAAATTCTATCTTGGATAGATGCTACTCCTTCTCTACTCAACATCCATTCTTCCCTGCTTCCTTCCTAACAGAATCCTTAAATCACATGCAACAGTCATGTAATCAACTCAAATATGCTTCCCAGCTTCTCCTGTGATAAAGGAGGCCTATTAGATGTAAACAGATCACTATATAGAGCTTCTAGGAAAATCCTTTTTATAGCCATGATGGCTGGAGCTCCAGCAGTAGCCATCTTTCCTGTTCTTGGGACTATGAAGGAAAAGTGAAGAGAATTGCAGAGACTTGGCCTTGTCATTCTTGATCTTTTGAACCAACACCAGAAATTGCCTACCCCTGGACTTCTGGTGACATGAGGAAAATAGTTATCTGTTGAAGTCACCCTATTTTAGTATGTATTTCTGAAAGCAGAGACTAATTCCTAACTGAAGCACAATTTTACTGACCTGTAGAGACTAGTCTGGCTTCTCAGTGGTTTGGCCAATAGAGAGCCCTATCAGGAAATCAGATGGAAGAAAGGGACAAAGAAGATTCTCTTTCATTCCCCAGCTCCCTTCCTATGGGGTTGTCTTGTTGTTGACTGTGTCCTTAACTGAAGGTCATCTCTCTTCTCAAGACTCCTATATCCATATGACTCTCTCCTTTTGCATTCTAGATGCCATGCTCTCTCCTTGCTCTTTTACATGTATGTGGTAATGGCTTTACTCTCGCTGGTCCTTGGAGAACTACACTATCCTTTATGGTTTCCCTATATCTTGCCCCAACCTTCAAAAATAATTCCTTTATTAAACAATACTCAAATTATCCTAATTTGAGTGTGCAATCTGTTTCCTGCTGAGATTCTGTTTGATACATTTCTTGGGGTGTGTGTGCGTGTATGTGAGAGAGAGAGAAAGAGAGAGAGAGAGAATGTGTGTGTAGTGTGTGTGTGTGTGTGTGTGTGTGCATGTTTTACAACTTTGTAGTGTTCAGTCAATTTCTGTTTATCTGCATGGGGAAGTAAGGAAGCTAAAATTATTAGAAGGATTTGAGGAAAGGCCATAGGCCCATACCAGCAAGCATCTCACATAGTTTCCCTTTAAAAGTGAAGAGAGTTAACTGACATGACAGGCAGGAAAACACTTTTTTTTTTTTTTTTTGAGGCGGAGTCTCGCTCTGTTGCCCGGACTGGAGTGCAGTGGCCGGATCTCAGCTCACTGCAAGCTCCGCCTCCCGGGTTTACACCATTCTCCTGCCTCAGCCTCCCGAGTAGCTGGGACTACAGGAGCCCGCCACCTTGCCCGGCTAGTTTTGTATTTTAGTAGAGACGGGGTTTCACTGTGTTAGCCAGGATAGTCTCGATCTCCTGACCTTGTGATCCGCCAGTCTCGGCCTCCCAAAGTGCTGGGATTACAGGCTTGAGCCACCACGCCCAGCCAGGAAAACACTTTTAGCAGGTAGACTCAAAGCACCACTTCATGGCTATAGAAATTGCTGAAATAACTATATAAAGGAAGGATGTAAATTGTTAAAACAGGGATCACAATCAGGGATCACAATCAATGTTTGAAAAATATTTGCTTAATGCGAAACTGCAGTCATTTTACAGGAGGCAAAAAGGATGACCAATAATCCTGTCAATGCACTAGAGCCTCATGTACGGATCTTTAATATCTTCACATTACAGAATCATGTGATTAGGAAATTCCACCACGACCCTGACTCAACTTACTCATTTTTTTTTTTTTTTTTTTTTTGGGAGGCGAGTCTCGCTCTGTCGCCCGGACTGGAGTGCAATGGCCAGATCTCAGCTTCACTGCAGCTCCGCTCCCGGTTTACGCCATTCTCCTGCCTCAGCCTCCCGAGTAGCTGGGGACTACAGGCGCCCGCACCTTGCCTGGCTAGTTTTTGTATTTTAGTAGAGACGGGTTCTCACCGTGTTAGCCAGGATGGGTCTCGATCTTCCTGACCTCGTGATTCCGCACCGTCTCAGCCTCCCAAAAGTGCTGGGATTACAGCCTGAGCACCGGCCCGGCAACCTTACTTCATTTTTAGTGAGGACGTATTGACTGCCTAGAAACGAAGTATAAATACATTATCTCTAAATTTCAGTTAAGCTTGGGTTGTTTGTTATTTTTGGGTTGTCAGCTTTTGGGTTATTTTTCCAATATCATAATTCCTCTCCTAATTCTATCCAAGATTACGGTTCAGCCCTTTAAATGAAAGAAAAACTAAAGACAATGTAATAAACTCCAAAACAAAATATCTGAGAGTTCTGGAACTATCATTACTCTGTTAAAATCAGTGGTCCCTAAAAAGTCAAAATAGGGTTATACATCAAGTTATACTGATATGAATGGAACAGAAAAAACTGCTTTCAAGGATAGCAATACACTAATTTATGTGTGCAATAATTAATCTGAGAATATAACGAGTGACTCAGAAAACATTACCACCACTTTGCAGAGAGCTAAAAGGAAAATGTGAAATAATTATCCCAATCTTTATGTTCTAACTTTAGAATTCCACTAATATCTCCTTCTGTTTCTATTAAATATGAAAAATTAGAGGCAATGGCCAAGTAATTTTTTAAATCAAAACAAATTAGATGATGACAATAAACAAGGATTCAATGGTTATTTTTTTCTAAGAATTCTGAGTTTTTTTTTTTTTTTTAAAGGAATCAACTTTTTTGTTGTGGTTTAATGAAGAGAAAAGACTACAGCAACCTTACCTGTTTGCATGTTTTGAGAAGCCAGAGGGTCCTACTCTTTTTATGTATTGCATGTACATCTTAGCCAAAGACGTTAATTAGCACAAAATTTTCTTAAATAGCTTTTGAGGGTCACCTAATGATTTATAGAGACATATCCCCCAAAGAGACATCTAACCAAAAAAGAGCAATCTACAAATACTTGAAGAACTACCACTGGGAAAAAATAGCCATTTTTCTTGTTCCTTTATTGGGAAGCGGGAAGAAAAATCCTTCGATCAAGCTTCCCGAACATAAAATTGGTAGTCTTTAAAATCAGTCAATTCCTCTCATTAGTACAAGAACTCTTAACCTGGTCTTAGTCTAAGACCCTAATGGGAACATGAAGGTATTGAGGATATTATGTGCAAAATGTTGCAGGTGTACATTTGTGCATTTTTCTAGAGTTGGGGTGCAAGGATTCCATTAGCTTCCCAGAGGGACTTGTGATGTAAAAAGATCTGCAAAAGAATGTGGGAAATTAGCATGGATGACCATTTGTCAGACTGCTGAAGACAAGATTGTCATGCTAAGGGCAACGTTTAGAATCCTCTGGGTACGGATAACTAGTAAGTAAAACCCTTATGCAGTGTATGTTCAATCCTCTAATCATTCAGTGGTTATTCACAGGTTGTCCCTTCTGCTCATATGGGTTAATTTGCTCAGGGTGGTAGATTAGAGGGAGGCATCCATTCTAACTCTTCTTTTAAGGGGAGAGATAACATGATGGACTGTTTCCCAGTGCCCTCCCAGTGTTAAATAGAAACTGCTACATGACATGAATGGGGGTTCCATGAACGGACTGAATATGAGGATGTGGGTCTAGGAAAAAGAATAAGCAGTGCACAAGAGAAGGGAGGTCCTTGCTTTCTTAAAGGCAATCCAAGTTGAAAATCAGAAGGCAGAGTGTAAGTGTGTTGTGAGTTGAACTGCTCTAGACATGGGTAAATATAGCAGTGAAGGACAAAAAAGGAATGAACACTTTGTAATCTGACCCTTGGAGATATAGAATGGATCCTTGGATGTTCTGTCCCCCATTGGTACCCCAAACATTCACCCATGCTAATGAGTTAGCATGGAAACTGTGCTTTGGAGGACAAATCAGCTAAGAGCAGAAACAAACCTAGAGCTTTTTCCATTTATCTGATTTCTGCACAAATGCTGAGTTTGCCATTTAAAGTGGGTGTGTATCCATTGGGAGAACCCAGTCATTGTGTCCTGGCATAAAAACGGCTCCTTTGAAATTAGGATAGTGTGTAAACTCATCCCCTAAGAGCTTTGTAGATCTCTTGCAATTGTTTCTTGGACCCTGTTTGAATTTGCTCTTTTAAATGGGCTGCTTAGGGAAAATACTGGCACCAATTTAACAAAAAGGGATATCATTAATTTCTTCCTCTAAAAAGGAAGAAATCCCTCTGGGAACACTGAGTCTTCATGTATATTAGGTGAGACAAACCAGCCTGGTGTCTGGGTAGACTGGCTGTTCTAATTGCTCACTGCTAAGCAGCCAAACATACCTTTCTGGATGGTGACTCGGGGATCTGAGTCTGTGGGAGCCATAAATATTCCTGAAACCATTTAGGTGGATTAATGAAACGTAACTCCCTCCCATTACACAAACTGCCAGACACAGAAAATACCAACAAATCGGTCCCACTCAAATGCAGTAAAGATTCAAGGTGATATACTCTTGAGGCTTGTGATGGTATCGAGGGAAAATTAAGTGCAGTTTTTTAGAAATCGTAGCACACTCCAGAAGACTTGATAATTTGAATGGAAAGAAGAAAGGAGTTGCTAACTTGGAAATTAGGTACTTTCAAAAGTGATTCTCATTGGAAGAGTGAGAAATAGCAGTAGCAGCAGCTAAACTTTATTAGATGCTTACCATGTACCAGGCATTATTCTACATGTAGTAAGCTAATAATCTGGAGTCTTATTTTTGGATAAATCCTGACCCAGAATCCTCTCAAAGCTTCCAGAGCATGTCACACACACACACAGATAAACAAACACACATTCTTAGGAACCTAGGAACACAGATCACAGAACAGGGAATTTTAGTGTAATAAAAACCTTAAATATCAGCAAAACACTGGAAAGAGGGGACAATGTGGGACTGGAGGAGTGAGTGTGGGGGTGATGGTGGTGGACAGTGCTCAGGCAAAGCTCTAGTCTAGGATAGAGTGCATGATTTGAAAGTGGGAAGTCAGGAAGTCATTGTGAATTGTTTGGTTGGGAGAAAAATTACGGACTCATTTAATATCCAGTTTATGTTGAATTTCTCCCTCCTGTCATTATCCAAACTATATTTATAGTTTGTTTAATAAGAGATACATCTGTTCTTTTTTAAAAATTGCAAGTATTGTTAATCCAAATTCAGCAGCATTCCAAACTAAACAAAACACCTCTACCTAATGCCAATAATCCCCCAGGCATGGCTTTATGTCCTTTATTTTGCTCTCTCATCTTTGGGCCTAATTAGGAGAGAGCCCTTGAAACCCTAAATTCTGACCAATGAATAAATAATCAAACAACTTGGATATAATGTAATAGACTTTACAGTCTACAACCAAATATAGAGCTAACTGGTCAACACCTTAAGGCTTCTATTTTCCCCTGTTCATTTATAGAACAAAGAGGAAAAGACATTTAATAAGCTTAAATGGCCATCCAATGAGCCCTTAAGAATAGCCTGGGCCAGAGAGCTGATCCAGAGGTACTACTGACTCTATGTCTCCCTAGAGCCCATTTCTGGGTTGGGTTCTAGCTCTGGGTTGACCAACAAATATGCAGTTTTTTTCATCTATAAAATGAGAGTTGAACAAAAGGACTGCAAAGGCTTCTACAATCTTAAATCTGGATAGGTTAAGCCATATTAACTCTGTAGAAAACTCCCTCAAAGAAAAATGAAATATTCCTATGAGTAACAAGAATAACTCCATGCAGCACCAAACTTTTGTTGAATGCTTACGACATGTGAAGTAGTGTGTCAAGCACTTTACATCTATACCCTATGATGTAGGTACTGTTATTATTCCTATTTTGGAGATGAGGAAAGAGGGGTATAGGGAGATTAAGTTAACTTGACCAAAGTCACAAAGCTATTAGAGTGCCATAGCTGGGATGTAAATTTAAGTCTGACTGACTCCAAAGCCAGCTTTGCCACCCTGCCAAGGGTATGGGACCATCATCCATGGATATCTCTTCTTTGTAAGGGTTCCAAACTAGAAACAACCCAGGTGCCCATCAACAGAAACATGAATTCATAAAGTGTGCTCTAATCCTAAAATGGGATACCATACAGCATGAAAATATACAAGTGAATCTTTAAAATATAATGCTAAGAGGAAAAAGAGAAAAAGCTAGAAGTCAAAGAATACATGCTATGTGGTTCCAGTTATGCACAGTTTAAAAACAGGCAAAATTAAGCTATAATATTTAGGGATGCATACTTAGTTGGTTACCTGTAGGGTGCAGAAAGAGAGTCATAATCCTGAAAGGGCATGCTGACAGCTTCTGTGGCACTGGCAAGGTCTGCTTTGTGATCTCAGTTGTGCTTACATGGTGCTTGCATTATAATAATTTATTACACTGTCCATTTTTGTTTTAAGCATTTTTTTTTTTTTTTTGAAATGGAGTCTTGCTCTGTCAACCAGGCTGGAGTGCAGTGGCACGATCTCAGCTCACCACAAGCTCCGCCTCCCAGGTTCACACCATTCTCCTGCCTTAGCCTCCCAAGTACTAGGGACTACAGGTGCCCACCACCACGCCCGGCTAATTTTTTGTATTTTTAGTAGGGATGGGGTTTCACCATAGCCAGGATGGTCTCGATCTCCTGACCTCGTGATCCACCTGCCTCGGCCTCCCAAAGTGCTGGGATTACAGGTGTGAGCCACCGCGCCTGGCCTCCGTTTTAAGCATTTTTTTTTTTTTTTCTGTAAACATGTTACAGTTCAGAATTTTTTAAAAGGCAAAACCAAAATAACCAAGGATGGGTGTTGGGGTGCAAAACAAAATAAACCACCACATTGATCTTGTATCTCTCACATGTGAGCTTTTCCCAGTGTGGAAAAAGAATGGGCAGAGGGCTGGAAACATCTTTTCTCACTCTTCGCTGCAGGTCTGAGTTTTGGAGTAAGCTTGTCTGAACCTTCCCTGGAGACCAAATATCACCGTTGTAGCTCCCACAGCTCCTGTGCTCACCCCTATCAACACCCCTATCAAACAAGTCAAAGGCGACTTGTTTTCAAATTTATTTGTCCATCTCTCTCGGAATATAAATTTCACAAGAGCAAGCCTGGCTCTTGATCCCTTTTAGTGGGTGCACAAGTAACATCCGCTGGACAAATATCCTCATGAATGAGTAATAAAGGTATATTTTATTCTCTCCCAGCCCCCTCTGAAATTTAAACCAACAAATTGATCTCTTGCTAAATACTGTTTTAGCAGACAACCTGAGTTTTTCTAGTTTTTCCAGGAGTTTTAGTTACTTAACAAACATAAATAGTGAGGAAACCAAGAGAGGAAAATAGAAATGAAAACTGAGAGAAAATCTCTATATGCATATAACCCAGTTTCTTTTTTCTCCTTATATAATTTGGGACTACATCTCTCTTGCTACCCTATAGCACTAAAACTTGATTACACTGAATTTAGGGATCACACTCACGCCATGGTTCTTATGTATTCAACTTCTGTACTGCCAACTACCTTGTTCCTCTCAAGCTGTTCTTATTTTCTTAGGTAGGTATAGTGGGTATCAAGCCAAAGTGGCTTATTTAAAAACATTTTTCTCCCTGATTATTTTTCTGCAAAAGACACTGTTAAGAGAAATAAAGATAAGCCACAAACTGGGAAAAAAGTATTTGCAAAACACATACTTGACACCTGCACGTGTGTGTTCATTGCAGCACTATTCACAATAGCAAAAACATGGAGTCAATCTAGATGCCCATCAATGGTAGACTGGATGATGAAAATGTGGTACAGATACACCATGGAATCTACATAGCCATAAAAGAAGAACGAGATCATGGCCTTTGCAGCAACGTGGATGAAGCTGGAGACCATTATCCTAAGTGAATCAATCCAAGAGCAGAAAGCCAAATGCTGCATTTTCTCATTTATAAGTGGGAGCTAAACATTGGGTACACATGGACACAAAGCAGGGAACAACAGACACTGAGGCCTATTTGAGGGTGGAGGGCGGTTGGAGAGTGAGGATTAAAAAACTATTTATTGGGCCGGGCACGGTGGCTCATGCCTGTAATCCCAGCACTTTGGGAAGCCGAGACGGGCGGATCACGAGGTCAGTAGATCGAGACCATCCTGGCTAACACGGTGAAACCCCGTCTCCACTAAAATACAAAAAATTAGCCGGGCGTGGTGGCGGGCGCCTGTAGTCCCAGCTACTCCGGAGGCTGAGGCAGGAGAACGGCGTGAACCCGGGAGGCGGAGCTTGCAGTGAGCTGAGATTGCGCCACTGCACTCCAGCCTGGGCAACAGAGCAAGACTCCGTCTCAAAAAAAAAAAAAAACAAAACTATTTATTAGGTATTATGCTGATTATTAAGGTGACAAAATTATCTTTACACCAAACCTCTGCAACCTGCAATTTACAATTGTGTGTAACAAACCTGTATATGTACCTTTTGAACCTAAAATAAAAGTTGGAAAGAAAAACAAAAAAACACGTATCTAATGTAGGACTGTATCCAAAATATACAAAGAATTCTTAAAACTCAAGAATAGGAAAACAAACAATGCAATTTTAAAATGGTCAAAAATCTGAATAGATACCTCACCAAATAAGATACACAGATGTCGAATAAGCATATGAAAGAAATAAGCATGTGAAAAGATGCTTAACATCATATGTTATCAGTGAATTGCAAATTAAAATAATGAGATGTTACTACACAACTATTAAAATGTCAAAATCCAGCCGGGCACGGTGGCTCACGCCTGTAATCTCAGCACTTTGAGAGGCCAAGGCGGGTGGAGCACCTGCGGTCAGTAGTTTGAGACCAGCCTGGCTAACATGGTGAAATCCCATTTCTACTGAAAATACAAAAAATTAGCCAGGTGTGGTGGCACGCGCCTGTAATCCCAGCTACTTGGGAAACTGAGGCAGGAGAATCACTTGAATCCGGAAGGTGAAGGTTGCAGTGAGCCGAGATCGTGCCATTGCACTCCAGCTTGGGCAACAAGAGCGAAACTCTGTCTCAAAAAAATAAAATAAAATAAAATCCCAGATACTGACAACCCCAAAGGCTGACAAGGATGCAGAGCAACAGGAACTCTCATTCATTGCTGAAGGAAATGCAAAATGGTACAGCCAGTTTGGAAGACAGTTTGGCAGTTTCTTGCAAAGCTAAACATACTCTTACCACACAATCCAATAATCATACTCCCAGGTATTAACTCAAATGAAGTAAAAAGTCACATCCACACCAAAACCTGAACACAAATGTTTATGGTGGGTTCACTCATAATTGTCCAAACAACCAAGATATCAAGCTATCAAGCCATCACAAGACATGGAGGTTTGTTTGTTTTTTTTTTTCTAGACGGAGTCTTGATCTGTTGTCCAAGCTGGAGTGCAGTGGCGTGATCTCGGTTCATTACAACCTCTGCCTCCCAGGTTCAAGTGATTCTCCTGCCTCAGCCTCCTGAGTAGCTGGAATCACAGGCATGTGCTACCACGCACGCCCAGTTAGTTTTTGTATTTTTAGTAGAGACAGTGTTTTGTCATGTTGTTCAGGCTGGCTCGAACTCCTGACCTCAAGTGATCCACCTGCCTTGGCCTCCCAAAGTGCTGGGGTTACAAGTATGAGCCACCACACCTGGCTGACGTGGAGGAATCTTAAATGCACATTATTATTATTATTTTAGAGATAGGATCTTGCTCTGCTGCCTAAGCTGGAGTGCAGTGGTGTCATCATAGCTCACTGCACCCTTGACCTCCTGGGCTCAAGTGATCTTTCCACTTCAGCCTCCCATGTAGCTAGGAAGATAGACAGACACCACATCACTTGGCTAATTTTTAAATTTTTTGTAGAGACAGGGTCTTGCTGTGTTAGACCAGGCTGGACTTGAATTCTTGGCTTCAGACAATCCTCCCACCTCAGCCTTCCAAAGTGCTGGGATTACAGGTGTAAACCACCACACCTGGCCTCTTAAGTGCATATTGCTAAAGTGAAAGAAGTCAATCAGAAATGGCTATATACTATACTATTCCAACTATATGACATTCTGAAAAAGGCAAAACTACAGAGGCACTAAAATAAATAAGTAAATAAATAAACAGTGGTTGCCAAGGGCTTGTGGGGAGGGAGGAATAAAGAAGTAGAGATGGGATTTTTAGGTCAGTGAAATTATTCTGTATGATACTGTTATGATGAATACAGGTCATTATGCATTTGTCAAAGCTCACAGAATATACAGCACAAAGAGTGAACGCTAATGTAATAATAGTGTATCAATATGGGCTTATCAATTGTAATAAATGAACCATGCTAATACAAGATGTCAATTATAGAGGAAACGGGGAGAAAAGGAGAGGGAAAAGGGTATGTAAGAATTTTGTCCTTTCAGCTCAATATTTCTGTAAGCCAAAAATTACTAAATAGTCTATTAAATTTTTAAAACTCAAAAAAATATATTATTCTCAATCTTAGAAAACAAACAAACATAAAACAAAGAAAAATCACTACACCCCACCATTAAACAATTGTATGTTTGATTTTAAAGTTGAAAGAATCCTTTAAAATGAAATAAACTAGGCAGCTGCGGTTAACAGGGCAATCTAGAGAGTGTGTGTTGTTTCAATTACATCAAATAAGAAAAGAATTTAAAAATAAATTTTCTCTAGGCACATTTTACAGCCATGCCATCAACATCCAATCTTGGAAGTCAAATACCCTAACTTGACTCACACACCACCCGCCTTGTGTTGTTTGGCATCTGCAGTCCTGATGTCCTGGGCCAATGCCAAACCCTAACTTGGCATTGGCAAAAAGTGCATCATGACCTAATGAACTCAGGAAAGCACCGGAAAAGTTTAGCAAGAACTTTTCACAGATATATTGTAGCAACAATCTAAGAAGAAATGATGTCAAAAACTGTTCAATTCTATAATGTGCTTTAATGAGTTGCAGGAATGAGAACAGGCTATGAAAGGTTTTTTCTGAGGTATGCGGCCTCAGGAATGGTGGCCTGGCATGTGACCTCCATGGCTTGTATCTGCTACTCTCACAGCTGTGACCACTTTCCCCTCCAGCCTCCTCTAGACTCCTCTAGCCTCAGCTCCTCCAATAGAGTCGGAATCTTGCTATTGATTCAGCTGGCTGAGGGTGGAGAAAGGCACTGACCTTTGTGGAGTACATCCCTTGTTCTTCCTTATCATCCTGATTCTCAAATTTCAAGGGAAATGGGGCACTATGATCAATCTTGGTAGGTATCTACAGAGTTCCTTCAGAGAGCCCCAGTTTTGAACAGAGCCCTCAGTTGAGGTAAACTACTAGGACTATAATTGATGTCCAAAGTACCCTGTTCCTATTTTTCAAAATTACAAAATAAAACAAAACAAAACAAGGAAACCAAAAATCCAGATCTAGTAAAAATGAGAAAAGTCTCCGTATTTGTCCGTTCTCACATTGCTATAAAGAACTACCGAGACTAGGTAGTTTATAAAGAAAACAGGTGTAACTGACTCACAGTTTCACAGTCGGTACAGGAGGCATGATTGGGGAGGCCTCAGAAAACTTACAGTCATGGCAGAAGGTAAACGGCGAGCAAGCACATTTTCACATGGCAGCAGGAAAGAGGGAAGGGGGAAGTGCTACATAATTTTAAACAGTCAGATCTTTTGAGAACTCACTCACTATCATGAGAACAGCAAGGGGGAAATCCACCCCCCACGATCCAATCACCTCCCACCAGGTCTCTCTCCCAACACTGGGGATTACAATTCAACATGAGATCTGAGTGGTCATGCAGAGCTAAACCATATTATTCTGCCCCAACCCCTCCAAAATCTCATGCCCTTCTCACATTTCAAAACCAATCATGCCTTCCCTAGAGTCCCCCAAAGTCTTAACTCATTCTAGTATTAACCCAAAAGTCCAAGTCCAAAGTCTCATCTGAGGCAAGGCAAGTCCCTTCCACCCATAAGCCTCTACAACCAAAAACAAGTTAGTTACTTCCAAGATACAATGGGGGTACAGGCATTGGGTAAATTCTCCCATTCCAAAAGGGAGAAATTGGACAAAAGAAAGGGCCCATAGGCCCCATGTAAGTCTGAAACCCAGTAGGGTAGTCATTAAATCTTAAAGGTCCAAAATAATATCCTTTGACTCCATGTCTCATATCCAGGCCACACTGATGCAAGTGCCACACACACATCTGGGCTCCCAAGGCCTTGGGCAGCACGGTGTTTTGGTTCTGCAAGTTTGGCTGCTTTTACAGCCTGGCATTGAGCCCAGCCTGCAGCTTTTCTAGGCACACAGTGTAAGCTGTTGGTAGATCCACCATTTGGAGTCTGGAGGTCAGCAAACCTCTTCTCAAAGATCCACTAGGCAGTACTCCAGTGGGGACTCTGTGTGTGGGGGCTCCAATCCTAGATTTCTCCTCTGCACTGCCCTATTAGAGGTTCTCCATGAGGCTCTGCAATTGCAGCTGACTTCTGCTTGGACATCCATGTGTTTCCATACATTCTCTGAAATCTAGGCAGAGGCTTCGAAGTCTCAACTCTTGTTTTTGTGCATCTACAGACCCAACACCACGTGGAAGCCACCAAGGCTTGGGACTTGAAGCAATGGCTTCAGCTGTACCTTGGCCCCTTTTAGCCACAGCTGAAGCTGGAACGGCTGGGATGCAGGGCGCCATGTCCTGAGGCTGCACAGAGCAGTGGGACCCTGGGCCCAGCCCAGAAAACCTTTTTTCCCTCCTAAGCCTGCAGGCCTATGATGGGAGGGGCTGCCACGAAGGTCTCTGAAATGCCCTGGAGGCATTTTTTCCATTGTTTTGGCTATTAACATTCAGCTCCTCTTTACTCATGCAAATTTCTGCAGCCTTGAATTCTTCCACAGAAAATGTGTTTTTCTGTACAACCACATGACTGGGCTGCAATTTTTCCAAACTTTTATGCTCTGCTTCCCTTTTAAACAAACGTTCTAGTTTCAGGTCATTTCTTTGTTTATGTAAATGATTGTAGACTTTTGGAAGCAGCCAGGACCCCTCTTGAATGCTTTGCTGCTTAGAAATTTCTTCTACCAGATATCCTAAATCATCTCTCTCAAGTTCAAAGTTCCACGGGTCTCCAGAGACACAATGCCACCAGTCTCTTTGATAAGTACAGCAAGAGTGACCTTTACTGCAGTTCCCAGTAAGTTTCTCATCTCCGTCTGAAGCCACTTCACCCTGGACTTCACTGTCCATATCACTATCAGCATTTTGGTTGCAACTCTTCAACAAGTCTCTAGGAAGTTCCAAACTTTGCTTCATCTTTCTGTCTTCTGATCCCTCCAAACCGTTCCTACCTCTGCCCATTACCCAGTTCCAATGTTCCTTCTACATTTTCAGTTATCTTTATAGTAATGCCTTTATAGCAATACCCCACTCCGGGTACCAATTTTCTGTATTAGTCCATTCTCATGCTGCTATAAAAAACTATCTGACACTGGCTGGGCATGGTGGCTTACACCTGTAATCCCAACATTTTGGGAGGCCAAGGCAAGCAGATCACGAGGTCAGGAGTTCAAGACCAGCTTGGCCAACATGGTGAAACCCCATCTCTACTAAAAATACAAAAATTAGCCGGGCGTGGTGGCATGTGCCTGTAATCCCAGCCACTTGGGAGGCTGAGACAGGAAAATTGCTTGAACCCAGGAGGCAGAGGTTGCAGTGAGCCGAGATCACGCCACTGCACTCCAGCCTGGCAACAGAGTGAGACTCCACCTCAAAAACAAACAAACAAACAAACTACCTGAGACTATGAGATTGGGTAACTTATAAAGCTAAGAGGTTTAATGGGCTCACAGTTCCACAGGGCGTACAGGAGGCACGACTGGAGAGGCTTAAGAAGCTTTAAAATCATGGCAGAAGGGAAAAGGGGAAGAAAGCACATCTTCACACGGCAGCAGGAAAGAGAAGGGGGAAGTGCTACACACTTTTAAACAACCAGATATCACAAGAACTCATTCATGATCATGAGAATAGCAAGGGGGAAATCCCCCATGCAATGATCCAATCACCTCCCACCAGGTCCCTCCCCCAACACTGAGGATTACAATTCAACATGAGATTTGGGTGGGGACACAAAGCTAAACCATATCAGTCTCTTAAGCAAAACAGAAAAAGTGTATGATTAATATAAATGAAGCTAAATTAGAAATTGGATTGGGGATTAAGACAACTATAATCTGTCTTCTGTCTCCTTCCATCCCTTTGTCCTCATGCCCACAAGCCTCAAACTGTACACTTCCTTATGTTGGCCTTGCCTAGATTTTTTTTTTTTTTTCAAAAAGTCAGGGAACAAACATTATGGCAATGACATATATATTAGAAATACGTGGCCGGGCGCGGTGGCTCAAGCCTGTAATCCCAGCACTTTGGGAGGCCGAGACGGGTGGATCACGAGGTCAGGAGATCGAGACCATCCTGGCTAACACGGTGAAACCCCGTCTCTACTAAAAATACAGAAAACTAGCCGGGTGAGGTGGCGGGCGCTTGTAGTCCCAGCTACTCGGGAGGCTGAGGAAGGAGAATGGCGGGAACCCGGGAGGCGGAGCTTGCAGTGAGCTGAGATCCGGCCACTGCACTCCAGCCTGGGCGACAGAGCGAGACTCCGTCTCAAAAAAAAAAGAAAAGAAATACGTAAGAACGAATCATATGAACCCAGGAGGTGGAGGCTGCAGTGAGCCGAGACCACACCACTGCACTCCAGCCTAGGTGGCAGAGTAAGACTCCATCTAAAAATAAATAAATAGAATTAAATACACAAAATTATATATACATATATGAAACATTTCATATACATATGTAAAATGTTTCATATATATATGAAAACATTCAGATCTGGTGGGGCTTAGAGTAATTTTGCCGTGTGGGAGAATATACTACAGCCAGGCTAGCAGAAGTAGTATAGTTTATAATCTGGAAATAACCTTTAAAAGCAACAAGTTCTGGCTGAGTGTGGTGGCTCATGNGCGAGACTCCGTCTCAAAAAAAAAAGAAAAGAAATACGTAAGAACGAATCATATGAACCCAGGAGGTGGAGGCTGCAGTGAGCCGAGACCACACCACTGCACTCCAGCCTAGGTGGCAGAGTAAGACTCCATCTAAAATAAATAAATAGAATTAAATACACAAAATTATATATACATATATGAAACATTTCATATACATATGTAAAATGTTTCATATATATATGAAAACATTCAGATCTGGTGGGGCTTAGAGTAATTTTGCCGTGTGGGAGAATATACTACAGCCAGGCTAGCAGAAGTAGTATAGTTTATAATCTGGAAATAACCTTTAAAAGCAACAAGTTCTGGCTGAGTGTGGTGGCTCATGCCTGTAATCCCAGCACTCTGGGAGGCTGAGGTGGGTGGATCACTTGAGTCCAGGAGTTCAACACCAGGCTGGGCAGCATAGTGAAATCCCGTCTCTACAAAAAATACAAAAATTAGCCAGGTGTGGTGGCTCAGGCCTGTAATCCCAGTTACTCAGGAGGCTGAGGCACGAGAAAAGCTTGAACCCAGGAGGCAGAGGTTGCAGTGAGACGAGATTGTGCCACTGCACTCCAGTCTGGGCGACAGAACAAGACTCTGTCTCACAAAAACAAACAAACAATAAAGGCAGTAATTCCTAATAATTTTAGAAAATGAAACACTTTATAGATTGTTTAGAAGTCTGGAACACTCCCACCCTCTTCATGCACAGCAAAGCTAAAAGTAAATGTAAATTTGTTCTTGACAACTTCCTGATAATTTAATGAGATCACTTGAGATCCATGAGGACACTCAACATGTCACCAGACTAGCTTTGGAAAACAACAGCTGCAAAGACCAAGATATTATAATCGTATTAGTCTCTTAAGTGTCTTATTTCATTTCCTGGCCCTGTGGTTGACATATAGTAGGTGTTCAATAAATGTTTGTTGAATTAATGAGGAGAAAGCCACATATACAAAGTCCACTTTCTCGGATTCAATATTGTGTCACAGAGATAGGGCATGTCCAGAGTAGTGGTTTTCAAAGGGAAGTCCCCAGACCAGCAGCATCTCATCCTCTGGAAACCTGATAACAATACGAATCCCCCTCTCCATCCCACACAGAATTGGAAACTATGCAGTGGGTTCAGCAGTCTGTCTTAACCAGCATTCTGAGTGATTCTGGAGAGCCCAGTGAAGTTTGAGAGCAATCTGTCTAAAAAGATCCCTTAATATGAGGTGTTTTTCTAACCTCACATGCTAGCAATAACAATTCTATACCTGTAATTCCTTTGCCATTTCACTGAGAAAGGCCCTCAGATAAGACTTTACCAAGTTTTACTGATGAGGGTTTAAGGTGAATTCAATGGCATCCAGACAAGAAGAAAAGATGTTTTCAGCCTAAGGGAGCCAAAAAGAGCAGGGATTCAGAACCTCAGAGACTACCCATAAATGAATACAGTCTTGTGTGTGACATTCAGTCATGAATTTGGGTAAGGGACAGAGAGGCCCAGTAGCCTTGCCTTTGTTTAGTGTCTGATTTCCACGTGCCTTCCTGAGGGAGATTATGCGGCCTTTGAGACTCTGTTGTAGGAACATGCTCTCCCTGTCAAATGGGAGACATCTTAGCCCTTTATGATCATAGCATTGCTGTCTGGCGAGCTGCTTGTACTCCTTTCCAAACACAGGCGGCCCGTGTGAAGTGATTCTGTTACCTGGATCTGAGGTATAGTCTTGCCTGTTATAGTGATCTTGCCCCAAACAAGCTCAATTTCATGTATCATTACAGGGTGACCAACTCATCTGTTTGCCTGGGACTGTCCTGGTATAAGCACTGAAAATCCCACATTTTGGAAAACATTTCTGTCACAGGAAAGTTGAGATGTTTGGTCACTTTAAGGATTAACGTTTTCAAGAATAAAATATAGCCTGAGTTTGCTTTCCGACAGCTGAATTGCTGCCAAAACCAACAAAATTTAGTGATGAGAGCAACTGGAAAGGTAAAGGAAAATAATGAAGTAGATGGCATTAAAGAAGCTGCTAAGTGAAAGAAAATGGTATGATTTGCTCAGGAGCCGTGGCTAGACAGGCCATGAAAGATCTGAAATCAATCACTAATGCCCGATGCCAGGTTCCACATGCTCTCTGGTGGCTCTACCACATCCCAACAGTGTGCTTTGCCAACTATGACCCCCTCAGGAGGCCAGTAGAATACTGCTTGCTACTTTTGACCTTCAAAAAGAAATGTGATTAAGGTCTACTCCCTGTAGATGGGAAGAAAACCCAGGACAGGGGTAACTCTTAGGTGAGGTATAACAGAAAACCCAAGGGCAGGCAGTGAGGGTTCTTTAACAAGCACAGGTCACAAGGTTAAACTAAAGCTTGTGTACTTTACATTAAGAAAATATAAGTAAAGGACCTGGCATGGTACCTAATATAGGTACTAATATACTACATACATTAGAGTTCCTGTTCTTTTATTCACAGGGGATTTTCTCAGATCTCCCTCTCAAACCCACTTCTTTTACTGCCTAAAACAATGCTTAAAACCTGTTTTTTAGACCATAGCAAAGATGAAAAAGGAAAAAGGAGAAGAAAAGTATGTTACAAAAAGTCAGCTCATTAACAACAGCAAGAAACATCAGCTTTGTGTTGAGAGAGGAGAAATTAAACAGAGAATCTGGCACATTAACTAAAAATCATAATGGTCAAGGGTCATTTACTGCAAGGGTAGGTGGCCCTATTTCACAACGGCCTCTGAGGATTGCTCTGCATTACAGCCCAATGTGATAACTGTTAATAATCATGCCCCTAGATACAAAGAATAAGGAGAATTATGTTTGTGCACTCAATATGAAAGGTAATTTTAGGTTTGAGAGAGTTTCAGCTGTATGGAAAATGTACTTACACAGACGATTTCATTTCTTGATGATGTCTAGTTCGTTCTCAACTCCAAAGCTGAGGTTATTGGTAAAATCATAATCCAGATCATGCCACTCACTGGCCTCCCATTTCACTGAGACTAAACCCTCACTACTCACAAAGTGAACCTCAGACCAACAATATCAGAAACCCCCGCAAGCTCATTAGTGCTGCGGAATCTCAGAGCCACTCAGACCTGCTGAATGAGAATCCTCATGGTATCCAGATTCCTAGGATGTTTGTTAGGACGTTAAACAGTACGAACCTGCATTATCTGGCTCCTCTTTTCCTATGACTCTACTTTTTGGCCTCTCAGCTCCAACACGGGGACTTCTACTCTTCACATAGTCCATTCACATTCTTTCCTCCAGGCCTTTATCATGGTCTTCTGCCAGGAACGCTCTTCTCTTAGACATTTACATGGTGAACTGGCTCACCACCCTCAAGCCTCTACTCAAATCTCACATTCTTAATGAAGCCACACTGTTTAAAAATACAACCACCCAGGCCGGGGGCGCGGTGGCTCACGCCTGTAATCCCAGCACTTTGGGAGGCCGAGGTGGGCGGATCACAAGGTCAGGAGATCGAGACCATGCTGGGTAACATAGTGAAATCCCGTCTCTACTAAAAAAAGAAAAAATTATACAAAAGTTAGCTGGGAGTGGTAGCGCATGCCTGTAATCCCAGCTACTCAGGAGGCTGAGACAGGGGAATGGCGTGAACCTGGGAGGCGGAGGTTGCAGTGAGCTGAGATCATGTCACTGCACTCCAGCCTGGTGACAAAGCTAGACTCCATCTCAAATAAACACACACACACACACACACACACACACACACACACACATATATATACATACAACCACCCAAACTCACCCTCTACACTTGGGCTACTCCTTATCACCCTTGCAGTTGTATTTTCTCCCCGTAACTCTTTACCCCTCTAACATCCCACATAATTGACTTATTTGTCTGCTTATTGTTCATTGTCTATCTCCCTCTGCTACAGTGTAGCATCATGTGGACAGGGTTTTGATATTAACACATCCAAGTCCATAATTATTTTCTTTGTAATTCATTTTTATTGTATTCCACAAAATTATCAGACTGTGGTAAAATGGAAAACAACCAACCAAAAATTAGTCTTTTATAAAAGTTTTGAGAAATACTTGTCAGTTTCTGGCACACAGAGTTAATAATTATTTTTTGAATGAATGAATGAATAAATAAATAAATAAATAAATAAATAAATAAATAAATACATAGAAGAACGAATGCCTGAAGTATAACCATTTACACAGTAAAACCAGATAAGGTCTGTATACATTGTTGTCAGTCCTGTTAAATAATTTCACTGCTTACATTAGTGACCAAGTGACTAGAATTATGCACTTCCCAGGTATATTGTGCTTTTCTCTTAATGTGAGCAATGAGTCGTCCCACATGGGCCAGTTAGGGACACTTGTTATACTCTGAAGACATTTAAGGTCCATATTTACAGACTTCTTTGCATGGCTGCTCTAAGCTGAGCTTGAGATGGAGTAACTTTAGATTTATTCCCTGCCTCTCATTCTCACCTCACCGACCCCTTCTTAGAATAATGAAGTTAGGCCTCACTGCAAGTTAGAAGGCAAACCTTCTGGATATTAGTATTTTTTTAAACCGAAAAGGTCACAATATTCTCATTCAACCTTTCACAAAAACATGGGTTAAAATAATGGGTTATTTAAAGCACAGAATTAAACACAAAGGTATAATTTGCTAAAATGTTGCTTAAATAATATATTCTTGTTTCTACAACTGATAATATAAATGAAACAGAAAAAAAATTTTGTCTTCATCTTTGTTGTTTTCTAAGATCAAGGGGAATTCGATTTACATATAATGTTTTCTCATGTCTTCATGTCTAAACTTTCTTTGCTTTTCCTGCCCAAAACAGCAATAGTAACAAAATGAAATAGCTTGGATTATTTTAATTTATTCCACTAGTACACTATATCTATTTGGAGGTTGTCTCAGAAACATTTACTTTGTTCTAGGATTGTTAGAAATACATTATAAAATTCTTCTCTGATTCCTTACTTAGGTAAAGTTTCATTTCATTCTTGCTTCCATTATGTTTCATCACCACTTTGGATGCTCAAGAATTCAATTCGAGACCTAGGCTAGGTTGTGAGGAGAGAACTCGTAAATGGGAAGACATGATTCTAAACAGTTTTAAATCTAGTAGATGCATTAAAGTAACTATAAAACAAAGCAGGATGTGATAAGTATTATAAGAAAGAATAAAAGAGTAGGGAGCCATTGTGGTCCTTGAAAAATGGAGAGGATTTTGAAAAGTATATGAGGAAGAAGGACATGTGCAGTAGAAGAGGCAGCATGAACAGTCACAGAGGAGGGAAAGAACATACCAGACATGTTCAGAGAAAACAGAATAGTTTGGAGATTCTGAAGCACAGAATGAAAAAGAGAGAGCAGCAGAAGTTAGAGATAGAAAAGAAGATTAGGACCAGAACAGAGAAAGCCTTGAAGGTCATGCTGGGATACTAGGGAGTCACTGAAAAGTGGGGAGGGAGAGAAGGTCACGATTAGGATTTTGCTTTAGAAATCTTAGGTTTCTGTTAGCATAAGATAAACTAAAGGAGAATGGAGGCAGGAAGACTACTTGGGATGCTGTTTATAAGAGTGTAAGGGGCAGTAATGTTGATGGTGGCAGACCCAATAGAAAATCATTTAGACTGCAAGGGAGAGACAACTCTAGAAAGAACGTGCATATAAGCCATTTATAGCAAATCAGATGTGTTACTTATTAATACATTTGACTTTTTAAGACACTTTCCTAAAGAATGGGAAAGATTATTGTAATCCAACAAGTCTCTTTTCTTTTAATAAATATTAATTCAAAATGTAATGTATTTGTACTTCCCCAAACTATCACACCAAAACTTAATGTCTTACCAAAAGAACTTTATTTCTCTACCTAGTATTCATGTTCATAGATTAACTTTGTATTTATATAATATCAATAACAATAACTACCATAACAGCAACTGACATTTACTAAACCCTTACTATGAGCCAGACACTATGCTATGTCCTTTACTTACACTAGCTCATTTAATCCTAAGTGAAACCTCTCAGATATGCATTACTATTTCCTTCACTTTACGTGAATAGGTACTAAGGTAAGGAGTTGCTACATAGCTTGATTAACACAGGATACCCAGCCAGGCGTGGTGGCTCACACCTGTAATCCCAGCACTTTGGGAGGCTGAGGCGGGCGGATCACGAGGTCAGGAGATCAAGACCATCCTGGCTAACACAGTGAAACCCCTTCTCTACTAAAAATATAAAAAATTAGCTGGGCATAGTGGCGGGCGCCTGCAGTCCCAGCTATTTGGGAGGCTGAGGCAGAATGGTGTGAACCTGGGAGGCGGAGCTTGCACTGAGCAGAGATTGCGCTATTGCACTCCAGCCTAGGTGACAGAGCCAGACTCCATCTCAAAAAAAAAAAAAAAAAAAAGAGAGAAAACACACACACACACACAAGACCAGAGATTTGAATCCAGGCAGGTCTGATGCCAGAACCTGCCAGTATGGTTTAGCTATTCAACCATACTTAAAATTTTTCTTTTCAGGAATTACATCTATTTAAAAATAGAATACCAAGAGAGAACAAAACTAGATAGGACAAATGGAAAAGAAATAGCAAGATGATAGATTTAAACCAAAACATATCAATAATCACATTAAATATAAATGCTCTAAACACTCCAATTAAAATATAGAGACTATCTGTTTGGATAGAGAAAAGTACCAACCAAATTCTTGCATAATGAATTTTGCTCCATTATACTGTTTTTCCCCTAAATTCTCTCCTCTTTTTTGGTACTACTTTTACCCCCACTTCATTGTGACCTTATTCCTGAATACTGTCTGGCTATGAGGAAAATATTTCCTTTGTCAGGTTTATCATTTACTACACATCCATTTAAAAGGTTCTGCTATAATGGACTCATCCTCTTGTCTCTCTCCCCAAAAGTTTAAGATCCATATAGACTGACTGAAGTCATAACACATTTATTATGCATTTCCCACTTTATACTGTGCTACTTTGTCACTGATAAACAGGCTAAGAAGAAAACTGAAGAGATCTGAGAAATTACTTTCTATTTCAGAAAAATAGATGAGGTTGACATTAAGTGTAACATCAGGAGCATTTCTTTTCTTGGAAAGGTTCACGTAGTCCTTAGTATCTTCTAGCTTGTAAATATTTCTTACAATTATGTTTCTATTTTATCTTCCAGAAGCACTGGTTATAGCTGCATGCAAACCTGAAACTGACTTTTACCATATTTTGTAGCAAGAAATTTAGAAAATGAGCCAGAAATAGTTGTTTCCTAAAGGCATGTCTGTCTTCTTGCTCAAAGAATGGCCATGTTGCCAAAAGGGCAGAACTACTTTCTAAATCCATATTCTTTATCAACTCCTAGATTTCGACCCTGCATGATCTGCTCCACTAAAAGCTGGTCAGCTGTTTATCTTCCCTTTAATAAAATGAAATTTTAGAACAGTTTCCTAGTTTAAGGTTAAGTAAATGGAAAAGCATGGACTTTGATATTCATTATCTTAAATGACATGGGTACATGGTAAACTGCTACCTTTAATACAAGTTTTACATCCAGCATGTATGGCTTCCCAAAAGTTTTTGCCAACATTTGGTCATATTACTATCTAAATGAGTCCTGCCCAAAGTACGCAAACAAGCAAATGGTAGAAGCAGCATGCAATTCAAAATGTTCTTCTTACCAGGTTTTTGAGGGGCTCCCCAGAGACTCAGTCCTTGGTGATCTGGAGCAGGATGGCATATCCGAGAAGACAGCAAATCAGTCCCAGAAATCGAGTGCTTCAGAAACACCCAGTAAGAGAAATATTATTATTATCCTCTGATGAAACAGCCTTAAGGACATGGCTTCTATTTAACGAAGGGGCACTTAACCCTGACTAAAAGCAAGAGGCTACGTATATTGGAGTCATTTGTAAGTTGCTCCTGTCTTGCATAGAATTGAATGGAGGTCCTCTCCTCGGGGCAATTAAAAGCCAAGTCTCAACATCTTTTGCTTCATTCATTTATTTCTTCCTCAGAACGAGTCAACCTAGCTTCCTGTTAAATTAATTATAGTCCAGAATATAAAACAGCTATGTGCTGATTTTCACCTATACTTATTTTTTATCTCTAAGAAAGAAAAAATAAAACCTATAGGAAGGTATTAATCTGCTTAACATTTCTAAGTACATCATCCAAAGGATTTTGTTTTTTTAATCTTACATATGCTCAGCAGAGTTACTGGCAAAAAACTGTACATTTTCTTCATTTCATCCTTTCAACATCAAATAGTAGGCAGCAAAAATTGGATCAGACTTCAAAGCCTGCTGTGGGCTCCAAGTCACAGAGAGACGCCTCTATTTCACATATTGAATTCGAGCAGGATATCAAAGTGCTACCAAAGAACCTCAGGTCCTTACTCAAAAAGAGGCTCTAACATCTGTAGAGAGTGGAGTGCACAGACAAATCACCTCAGGGAGCAGCTAACGTTTATTCTCAGCAGCAAATTTCCAGGCTTTTGATTCTCTCTCCACTGTACCTCCCTGTCTCTCTACTGAACCAAAGTTCTTTAGCAAGCTCGGCTTTTGTCTCAAAGACTTCAAAATATCACTAACAGTTTCAAATTTGGATGGCCCAACCAAGCAGCCACAGACAAGCTTCATGCCTATGAACTTGAATGAGTCTGAAGGAATGACACACAGTTACTTTGGAATCATGATATCCAGCTACCTTGTTTGCATGTCCTGCGAAGATATCGCACCCTTTTGGAGAACTCCGGGCTTGTGAATGCCTGAAAAGATAACAATAATAATAATTTCAAAAGACTTGAAAATAATAATAGCAAAACTTAAAGAGGATTGTGTCAAAGATGTATCAAAACATACTCTTTATGCTTCCATGGTTTCCCATTTCAGTCCTTGGTTAAAAGGACATGGTCACCTTAAGAAAATGAGTCCTACTAGGTGTTGCTCCTACATGTTACACACATTCACAGTCTGCCTGAATTCCTAAGATCCAAGAAACTGCTCCTTTTAAAGTTGTGTGATTGGCTTTGGTTTAGTGAGCTCTAATGGGCTTCCATAATCTTTACCAAGAAGCCAACTAAATGGATGCTAAGGCTACACTTCCTGCACAGCACATGAATCACATTCATGGCTACAGAATTTAAAATGGATTCTGTAATCAAGTAAGTTTGGGGAATGTTAGGTTGGGCATAGTTTAAAAGGTTTCCTTACTGCAGGAATAATCTTTTAAAATTACAATATACATTTATGGATCTCTATAGTAAAGATCCAGGGGGGATGCAGGGTATCCAAAAGTAATTTGACCAAGAAGCTTAAAGTGATAACCTATTAACATCTAGTAAAATTGTAATCCTTCATGGAACAAAGTTTGGAAAAATCAGTTGGTCTGGGTCCCCGATTTTTTATAATCAGAACATGTTGTATAAGAGTGTGCTTATAACACACAGATAAAATAGGAGCCCCTCATAATGCCTTTCAGATGGAACCAGCAGGTGGAAAGCACTGAGTAAAGAAGGGAAATCTGTGTTCTGACCCCTGCGTCACACACATGCACACATGTGACATGCATGACACAACATGTGACTTTGGGTAAGTTTCTATAGTATTCCTGGTCCTAGTTTTCCTCATCTATAAAATGAGGAGATTGAGATAAATTATTCCTAAGGTCTCTAACAATTTTTTATTATTAATCTTATTCTTTACTTGACAAATTCATTTCCATATATTTATTTGTGGATATTACCTTAAAAATATATATTATAAGCAATATTCCCATTTAAAAATTATCACATCAGTACCTGGAAGGAGGGGACTATAATTCTATATTTATTTGTGTGTATATTTGCTTATCATATGTCTCCCACAATGGAATGTAAGCTACATGAAGTCAGGGACTGGATCTGCTCTAGTTCACGCTCTATGTAAGTACCTACCCAGTGCCTGGTACATAGTAAATGCTCAATAAATATTAACCATTTGAATAAATAAAACAATGATTAGTCAATCCACAAAATGTGGGGCCATGTAGTAAGAATACTCTTACTATTAAAATTAAATTAACTATCATTTATATACTACTTCATTTTAAAAAATGCTTTTAAGTATTTAAGAAAGCTTCACAACAATTTGGTCTAAGTACTTTAATTGTATCTATTATATGGATGAAGAAAGAGGTTCAGAGAGGTTAAGAGATTTTTCCCAGGTATCATGGTAAATACCTGGTAGAACGAAGGCATTTACCCATGTTTGTCTGACTCCAAATCCTCTGCTCTTCCTCTGAACCACAATATATTCTATACCCTTCAGTATCTAAGCATTGGCCCAAAGGACTCACTCCTGTCTGGCCTAGGCAAGTCCCAGTAGCTGTAACACACCTATAGGATGGGTGGATTCTAAGATCCTCTAGGAGAAAGTCTAAGAAAGAGAGTTTAGCTGTTGAATTACTGCCAGGCCTCCAATTGATGCCTTTACTGACCCCTCAAAAAATGAACCTCTTGACAACTCCTCTAGCTTGTGTGGCTTTTCAGAATCCAAAGTCATTGGTAGACACCTCCCAACTCTCCACAGGGAATCGGCTTCTCTGTTTGATTCCCTCTTCATTCAAGCCTTTGGAAGAATCCAAGGCAGCTCAATGTAATGTTTGTGTGTGCTTAAGAAAAGTCAGCGGCAGAGGTCAAGGAGTAGTGTCTACAGGCAAATAAATTAGAAAATACTAGATTAGCCTACAAAATTAGCCTAGGTTTCTTTCCTGAGAGGCTTTCTGGAAACTTTAATTTAATAATATATTCAATGAGACTTCAAGAAAGGAAAAGAATGGGAGACATTTCCTAGACATTATTTTAACAATGGACCCTTCTCCTCTGTAGCATGTTGAGGCACACTACTGATTCTTAGAACACATCTTGCTTTTAAGAAAATAGTACAAGCCAGTTTTCTTTAAAAATCTAACTTCCTCAACTCCTTTATAGAGTTTTTTTGTTTTTTGTTTTTTGCCTCAGGGATATGAGACTGGATAATGCTCTGCAATCCATCATTACCAAAATAAGGTAAAGCACAATACTAACAAAAAGCCGTGACTCAAGCTTACAATCCCAGTTACTGGGGAGGGGCAGGTAGGAGAACTGCTTGAGCCCAGGAGTTCAAGATTAGCCTGGGCTATATAGCAAGACCCTGTCTCTATTTAATTGAATTTTAAAATATTTTTTAAAAGAAAGAAACAAAAAGCCAATGCTTATTGCATGGATACAGACCACCAGGCACCAAGCAAAGCATGTTACATACTGCTGACAGCAACGTGGATTGGTTCTTTTTGGTTTTTGTTTGTTTGTTTGTTTTTTGAGATAGAATCACATTCTGTTGCCCAGGTTAGAGTTTAGTAACATGATCATGGCTCATTGTAGCCTCGAACTCCTGGGCTCAAGTGATCCTCCCACCGCAGACTTCAAAGTAGATGGGACTACAGGCATGTGCTACCACCACACCTGGCTAATTTTTTATTATTTGGAGAGATGAGGTCTCACTATGTTGCCCAGGCTGGTCTCGAACCCCTGGCCTCAAGCGATCTTCCTGCCCCTGCTTCCTAAAATAACCTATTTTTACAGATAAAGGAGTTAAGCATCAAGAAGCCAGTGATTCGCTTCAAATCATAACTGGTAAGCAGTATACCATAAGACTATGGTATACTGACTATGGAAAAGGCGATGCCAGAGAGAAATTATCAGGCCAAAATTATCAATTGTTGCTGGGTGTGGTGGCTTACACTTGGCATCCTAGCACTTTGAGAGGTTGAGGCAGGTGGACTGTTTGAGTACAGGAGTTGGAAACTAGCCTGGGCAACATGGCGAAACCCTGTCTCTACTAAAAATACAAAAAACTAGCTGGGCCATAGTGATGTGCACCTGTAGTCCCAGCTACTCAGGAGGCTGAGGTGGAAGCATCGCCTGAGCCCTGGAGGTCGAGGCTGCAATGAGCCAAGATCACACCACTGTACTCCATCCAGCCTGGGCAGCCGGAGTAAGACTGTATCTCAAACAAACAAACAAACAAAAAACATTAATTGCTGATAAAATCATTAGACAAACAGTTAATAGGGAACAGGACATTCATATGGCGCCAAAGTACCGCCATACTGGTGATTTACCACTTTCTTTCATTTCACAAGAGGAGCAATGTACACTGGAGAACTCAGAAGGTCACTATTTTAATGCAGTGCTCAATTTTAACACTACTAATGCCACGACAACATTGTCTTATAATATGAGGCAACATGACATATGTGATATCACTCAGGATGTATTTTTTCCTTTTGGTCAAAAACATTTAACTTAAATCGGATTAAGTCCTTGGATCTAACTTACAGTCTACACAAAACACAGGGCATGGCAGACAAGCTGGATAAGACCACAGGAAGCAAGCAGCTAAATACAGAAGGTGAGCTATTTTATGAGATAATCCCATTTTATGGCTCGATCCTCTCAAAAAGTCGGTGTTATGAAAAAAGTGACTATTCTATATCAAAAGAGATTTAGGTGAAAAAACGACTCGATGCACTGTAACATTCTAGATTGGATCCTGGCCTGGATAAACATGTGCAAAGGACATTCTTAGAATAATTGGGAAAATTTGACTATGTATTGGTATCAGATGATATCAAGGAATTAATTCATTTATGAAGTGATATTGTTTTCTGAATCCATAGGAAATTTTTTAACAACACCATCCTCAACCTCTGTTGGAAATCATAAGCTAAATGGGCAGAAGCAGTGAATATGGCTATCAAAAGTGTGGTGAATAGAAAGTAGTTGTCCCTCTTTGTATAATTCATCACATATTTCTAGGGCTCCGTTGGCCTCTTGGAAGCATAACTGAAGTCTCAAACAGATTGCCTCCAGGGCTCAACTGCTCCACTGAAGTCAGTTCACTGAACTGTGGGTTCTAGGGGAGATGGAAACTCTCAGTCACCGTTGAGAACCCTTCTGCTGGGCATCTGTCCTGAAAAGGCCCCCAGACAAAACTCACATCTAATTCCCTCTTCTTAAACCTGCATCCCAGTGTGAGCGGATGAGGGGTAAGGTGAAGGCTGGCTCCTGAGTAGCTGGCTGCTGAGAATACTCAGCATCTCCCTTCTTCTGCAGCAGAGATCCATGCGGCCAGCTGGCTCGGTCACGCTGTGCTGGTGGCACTAGGTGAAGTCACCGTGGTCCAGGGACTGGGCCTCAGCTTCACAGGCTCCAAAATTCAATTTGTCAGTTCATTGAGGGATGATGATTTTGGGGAGAGCTGAGTTGCAATAACCAACCTCAAAAGAGTCATATTTGAAATGTAGAATATACCAGTGTGATTTTACAATGAACGGTATGATCCGGACTATACTTTTCCTCTCACTGGTTGGCTGATACACTCTGGAGACTAAATTACATGTTACAATTAAAGCAAAATAAGCAGGGTGGTCTTTGAGGATGTATCTGATCAGTCAAGCTTGTCTAGTAACTGGCCTTTTTCTATTTTAGGGTTAGAATCAGTACCTTTTTGGTTGGATAGGCGTTGAGACACACTGGCTCCCCTCAGATTCCCCATTTTCTAAACTTTACTTAGTTTCTTTGTGTACTTTTTATTAATTTTGATAAAGCTTTCAAGATTATCTTTTATAAATTTTAAGTTAGAACAGCTTGGAGACAAACTGAGAAATCCATTTATTTGTTCACACTTGAAAGCATACTCCAATTTCAAAATAGCAAATTCAACGTTGGTTGATTTTTGTTAGCTTCCCATTGTCTCCAAATTTCAGAGAATTTCTCCTGGTAAATTTGTGTCTCATTTGGTAGCCCCAAAAGAAAGGCTAATGAGCATAACCAAGTAATTTGTTTCTACTTCTTTGATAACTTTGAACGAAAACCAAAGAGCTCTTGGCTGGGCGGCATGGTGACTCAGGCCTATAATCCCAACACTTTGGGAGGCTGAGGCCGGAAGATTCCTTGAATCCAAGAGTTAGAGATCAGCCTGGGGAAGATGGTGAAACCCTGTCTCTACGAAAAATACAAAAACTAGCCAGACAGGGTGGCATGCCCTTGTAGTCCCAGCTACTCAGGAAGCTGGGGTGGGGTGGGAGGATCATCTGGGCCTGGGAGGTCGAGGCTGCAGTGAGCTGTGATTGTGCCACTGCACTCCAGCTTCCCCACCAAAAAAAAAATCAAAGAGCTCCTAATAAGAGAAGGCCAATTTCTTATTCCCAAGAAGCAGTAGTAAAACCACTCTGCAGAAGATATGATCAGACCAGAATTATTCCTATTTTTGAGACAGGGTCTAACGCTGTCACTCAGGATGGAGTACAGTGGTGAGATCATGGCTCACTGCAGCCTCAACTTCTCAGGCTCAGGTGATCCTCATATCTCAGCCTCCTGAGACCAGGATACTTTTTTTTTTTTTTTTTTTTGAGACAGAGTATCACACTGTCACCCAGGCTGGAGTGCAGTGGCACGATCTCAGCTCACTGCAACATCCGCCCTCCAGGTTCAAGCAATTCTCCTGCCTCAGTCTCCCAAGTAGCTGGGATTACAAGTGCCCACCATCATGCCTGGCTAATTTTTTGTATTTTTAGTAGAGACAGGGTTTCACTATGTTGGCCAGGCTGGTCTCTAATGCCTGACCTTGTGATCCACCCGCCTCAGCCTCCCAAAGTGCTGGGATTACAGGCGTGAGCCACGGCGCCTGGCCGAGACCAGGACACTTTTAAACAGTAGGGCCCCCAAGAATCTTGAGAGAGGCAGGTTTCAGATAAACAAGTCATATAACCTCCTTTATGGAAGTTATTACCATAAGAGATAATAGAAAGCATACACATCTTCAGAAACGGTTTTAGTAAATTCAGATTATGAAGGTATATTAAGACATTTAAGGAATGACATCAGAGAAGAGAACACTGTCCATTATTAATGATGCAGTGCTGACTTAAGTGCCAACAGGATTTTCATATGAACTTGGCATAGTCTTGAACCCCAACTGGCAACTCAAGCATTCTTACTTAGTTTTTATATGGAATTTGAACATTCCAAAGACTAAGGGTATAAATGCGGAAGAACACCCAGATATTAATCCCCCAACATTGTCACTGTGTATCACTCCTTCCCTGATTTGCGTCAGTTGGGTATTATTGCATTTTTTTCTTACTTTATGTAGTTATTTAAATAGCTTCGAAGACACAGAGGATTGGAAGGTAACAAATGTCTTAAGAAAAATACAAACTATCTATTGCATTATTGTGTGTCATTGTGGGTTAAGTTAAAAGGCACCCCAAAATGTGTAAATTAATGCACATTTTATTACAAAAACCAGAAAGCTAGGATTTATAGAACACTTTTGTTTCCTATTCACTGCCAGCACCACCACCACAAATAAGCTTTTGTCAAGTACCTACAAAATCTCCAAGGGCTGTATTCTGATTTTCATGCTTTTGAATGTTCCCTCTTCTCTTGTTCACCTGGTCATTGCATTCTCACCCTTTAGCACAGGTGTCAGCTCCTCTGAAAAGCCTTTCCTGCATCAACTCCCCCATTTACTTCCACTCTAGGAAGAATTGGGGGCTGCCTGCTGTATTTACACAATATATTGAGCATAACCACACTGAAAATTGATTTGCAACTGATTTATCTGGTGCTACTTTCTGACCATCTAAAAGTGTCTGCAAATCACCTACTGAAAGCATCCTGTATAAAATTTTCCAAGGGAGGACAGCAAACCAGAGCAAGTACCACAAGCCACTTGGCTTTTGAGATATCAGAGCTCTAGGTATTGCTGTGCTCATTAGCTTTGTATTTTATTTTTTAGCTGATGAAAATGCTCCAAATTCCCAAGTTGTCTGAATATTCACCAGTCACTAATCAATGAAAATGTAGTAATATCTGCCTTTCACCCAAAGTAAATGACTAAAAGAACTGATGGCAAAATGTTGCTCCTTTTCCCATTTTCTGATCAAAATTATTTTGTATGATTAAAATAATACATATTTATTGTTGTACTGTATAAAATACAGATATTCTATGAGAAGAAAATAGGCCGGGCGCGGTGGCTCAAGCCTGCAATCCCAGCACTTTGGGAGGCCGAGACGGGCGGATCACAAGGTCAGGAGATTGAGACCATCCTGGCTAACACAGTGAAACCCCATCTCTACTAAAAAATACAAAAAACTAGCCGGGCGAGGTGGCAGGCGCCTGTAGTCCCAGCTACTCGGGAGGCTGAGGCAGGAGAATGGCATAAACCTGGGAGGCGGAGCTTGCAGTGAGCCAAGATCCGGCCACCTCAAAAAAAAAAAAGCTCATCATATTTGTCATTTTAACCTACCTTTTATCATTATGAGCATCTTTCCACATATTTGTATATAACACACATACATGCACAGGTACATGTATCATATTTATAGCTATATAGTATTCTATTGGGTGATTATCAAGATTTAACTGATCTCTTATGCTTGGATAGTTGTTTATAAATTTTTCACATTATAAGCAATGGATCATTCAATATTTGGTGCCAGAGTTAGGAGTGCTCATCCAGTTATCCCCCTAGGATAAATCTTATATATAAAGCTGTCAGGTCAAAGGGTGAGAAACTTTTTTTTCTATTTTAAAGTTTTGAAATTATGTCATCAAGTTCTCTAAAAGCAACAAAATTAACACTCCTATCCACAAAAGTATGAAAGGGCCCATTTCCTGTCACATTGCCAGCGCTGGGAATAATCTGTCTTTTAAATCTTTGCTTATCTCTGCAAAGTATGCCTCGTTATTCTTTTAATTGATATTTCTTGATTTCTAAAGAGGAAAAACATTATTCCTGGGCTTTAATGTGTGGTATGAAGGAAATACAAAGAGCATAGGAAAGGAGAAACAGTAACAGTACAAAATAAGATCACCATTATTGCAGGAAAACAAGGGAAACAAGAAGGAATAAGCTTCACAGCTTTTGTATTACTTTTTTCTCATTAGGTTTGGATGCCCAGTAACTTTTAGAACAATTCTGAATGCATGCACTGCATCCCACCCCAATCATTACTGAATGAGTTGAATATGCAAGTTACATCTAAATATATGGATATTTGCTTCCTCTAAAACACACAATTATTTTAAGTTTTAGAACATGACTCAAGGACAAATTCATCAGAAGGGCTCAAAAAGGCTGATGACTGTCTCATAATGTCATTGCTCTAAGTTAGCAGTAGTTAGATTTATGCACTTATGCTAATTTCTCAAATCCCACTGAGCCCTTTAAATGTGATCATATTTGTTTGCCTCATTGCTTTTCCCCAACCGTGAGCCCATACAGTCTTAATTTGCCAGTCCTTGCATTCTCATTTATTTTCTTTTCCCTCCTTCACTACTTTACTGCAGGCAGCTGTCACTGTGTAAAAGTCTAAGGTAGGAGCAGAAGGCTTTTCTTCCTTCTGCTGAGAATGCTTGCTTTATTGGAAAAAAGAACACTCAACTGACAGCTGCCCATAAAGCTTATTTCAGTTCTTTGTCAGCAACCAAGGGAGCTGAGAGGAAGTTCAGGGATAAAACAAAAGATGTAGTAGTGGAGAGGGGCACTGTGATCTGAAGGGATGCAGAGCCATGGGCCGAGGGCCACAGCATGGCTGCAACAGCTGAGCTGCTAGGCGCGGTGGCTCAAGCCTGTAATCCCAGCACTTTGGGAGGCCGAGACGGGCGGATCACGAGGTCAGGAGATCGAGACCATCCTGGCGAACATGGTGAAACCCCGTCTCTACTAAAAAAAAAAAAAATACAAAAAAACTAGCCAGGCGAGATGGCGGGCGCCTGTAGTCCCTGCTACTGGGGCGGCTGAGGCAGGAGAATGGCGTGAACCCGGGAGGCGGAGCTTGCAGTGAGCAGAGATCCGGCCTCCGCACTCCAGCCTGGGCGACAGAGCGAGACTCCGTCTCAAAAAAAAAAAAAAGAACAGCTGAGCTTTATGCGGGCTCAGGTGGAATTTGTGGTGTGGCCTGGGTGATGGTGATGGAAGCAGCTTCTTTTCTGTCAGGCACTGTGCTGAGGACTTGGCTGGACTATCCATTTCAACCCATGCCAGTGCTAGCAGCATAAGTCCCCCAGTGTTCCCAATTCGCAGACCAGGAAACCCACGCTTGGGCTATTTGAGTAACCTAGGTCATAACCAGATACAAATCCTGATCTGGCTGAACTGGAGCCCATCCTCTCAGCCTCAGCAGCATTTTGTTACTGGACTCTTCCAGATAGTCACACCATTCTAGTAAGGATCTTAATGAATGATACCTTGGGCTACTAACACTCAGTTCTAGACAATTTGCTGGAAGGCAGATTAAATGAAGCCCAGTGATACCTGGAGGTATAACCCCCCGCCTGATTTTCTATTTGTCTTGCGTCTATGGACTATTACTAAGATTATACACATCTTACCACACTGAAGGCTCTCATCTGGTGGCAAGTCTCCTTGAGATTTTGCATAAGAACAATGTGTATGACATGTGCAATATAAGGTCTTCTATAGGCTCCCAGACATCAGTCATTCAGCTCCCAAGTCTTTACTGAACACCTTTAAATTTGTCTCCTACTATTGTGTAAGTATTGGGGATACAGCAGAGGAGATCCAACAATCCTCTGCTCATGAACCTACATTCAAGTGGCAGACACAAACTGAAACAAAAAAAGTAACTATGTAGCATATTAAATACGAGTAAGTGCCAAAGAGGACAATTAAAGCAGGGAAGGGGGATAGAAAGTACTGGAGGCAGGGTCTGCAATTTTAGATTGAATGGCTACAGAAAGTGACATTTGAATAAAGACCTTAATAAATAAGTAGGAACTGATATCCCTGAATATGGTTTCAAAAGCCCTTAATGGGCAAAAAACACTATGTCATGGCATGTAGAGGTCAGAGGAATGCTAGAAACATTTGGTAGATTTAGCAATATATTTCATGATATACAGTCAGGCTATATGCATACATATTCATGATACATTAGTTCTAAAACACTTGAACTGGAGTTGCCAGATAAAATACAGGACACCTAGCTGGGTGTGGTGGCTCATGCCTGTACTCCTAGCACTTTGGGAGGCCACGATGAGAGGAGTGCTTACGCTCAAAAGTTTAAGGCCAACCTGGGCAACATAGTGAGACCTTGTTTCTACAAAAAAATTTATTCAGGCGTGTTGGTGCACATCTGTAGTCCCAGCTACTTAGGTGGCTAAAATGGCAGGATCACTTAAGCCCAGAAGGTTGAGGTTACAGTAAGCCAAGATCATGCCATTGCACTCCAGCCTGGGTGACAGAGTAAGGTCCTGTCTCAACAAACAAACAAACAAACAAAGAAACAAAAAACAGGACACCCAGTTGAATTTGAACTCCAGACTAACAACAAACATATCTTAGAGATACTGTGGGTTTTGTTCTAGACTTCTTCAATAAAGCAAATATCGCAATAAAGTGAGTCACACACATTTTTTGGTTTCCCAGTGCATATAAAGTTATTTTTACACTATTATCTATTAAATGTGCAATAGCCTTATGTCTAAAAGATGTACTTACCTTAATTTCAAAATATGACTAAAAAATTCTGACACAGAGATATGAAGTAAGCACATGCTGGTGGAAAAACGGCACAAAGAGACTTGCTTAACACAGCGTGGGACAAACCTTCAGTTCATAAAAAACACAGTATCTGTGAAGTGTAACGAAGCAAAAGGGAATAAAACAAGGTGTGTTTGTAATGATTTAGTGTAAGTATTTTCAAATACTTTTGGGACATACTCATACAAAAAAGATTATTTGTTGTTTATGGAAAATTCAAATCTAAGTGGGTATCTTGCATTTTTATTTGCCAAATATGGCAACTCTAACTTGGGCAAATCACCTCTCCACTTCTTCATCAGCAAAATATAAATAAAAACTCTTGCCTGAGCTAAGGAAAAAATGATTACATTTGTTCTCCTGGGCAGAACAAAATAAAAACACAAGACAAGATTTTAAAATAATTAGAGATGCATATATAGTCAGAAGTTAGAAATAAAACATATACTTAATAATGTGGTTACTTATTGTTTATGATTTTGCACGTCTGAAAGACAAATCCGTAAACATGGAAACTTCAAGGGAGAATAATAATGATGAGGTATCTGTGTGGCTGCCTTTCTAGAATCTGCACTTTTCCTCTGGGTGGGGTCTTAAGGTAACTTGTGGGTTAAGCTACTTTTGAGTTACAGCTCTAGCACTTTAAGATTGAATTAGGCCAAGGCATAGACTTGTGGAGAAAAAGGAAACTTCAGAGACCATTTATTATACCCTTTTCATGCTGTAACTGGGGGATGTTCTTTTCACCACTGCACTACCCCCGCCCACCCCCACAAAAGATAATATTTAACCCAGTTTTCCTCTGTTAATTCTGAAAGCAGTACTTAGTTCAGGGAAGGAGAAGTAAGAAGTGCTGAAATGAAATGCATGACGCACATGACACTAAATGATGGGGCCCAAGGACAGGTGAGGGAGGGGGCGTAAGAGAAGGGAAGGACATTTTCAGGAACTTTTACAAACGAAAAGCCTAAACGGTGGTGACTAGTCAGCAATGTCACAGCAGAGAAGCTTGAGGACCATCACTAAGCAGGGCAATGGTGACGTGGAATAGACTTTTAGGTGTGAATGGAGAGGGATCAGGAGTCTAAAGAAAAAGTGGCTGATGAACTGCCCTGTCTAAAGGGCAAGAAGTGGCATTGACTTGTTTTTTTATTGCAACTTTTTATTCTGATTTAATCATATTAATATAAAAGATGCAAGAATAGTATAAGGAATCCTATGTATTCCTCAACAGACTTACAAATTTGCTTTGTCCTCTCTCTCTCTCTCTGTACTGATACATAGATACACACACATGCATAATTTTTTTCTGAACCATTTGAGAGTCAGTTGCAAACCTGATACTTTTTTTTTTTTTTTTTTGAAACAGAGTTTCACGGCCGGGCGCGGTGGCTCAAGCCTGTAATCCCAGCACTTTGGGAGGCCGAGACGGGCGGATCACGAGGTCAGGAGATCGAGACCATCCTGGCTAACACGGTGTAACCCCGTCTCTACCAAAAAATACAAAAAACTAGCCGGGCAAGGTGGCGGTCCCTTGTAGTCCCAGCTGAGTCAGAAGAATGGCGTGAACCCGGGAGGCGGAGCTTGCAGTGAGCTGAGATCCCGCCACTGCACTCCAGCCTGGGCGACAGAGTGAGACTCAAAATTTTGAAACAGTTTCACTCTTCTTGCCCATGCTGGAGTGCAACAGCGCAATCTTGGCTTACCACAACCTCCACCTCCCAGGTTCGAGTGATTCTCCTGCCTCAGCCTCCCGAGTAGCTGGGATTACAGGCACCCGCCACGATGCCCAACTAATTTTTTTGTAGTTTTAGTAGAGATGGGGTTTCACCATGTTGGTCAGGCTGGTCTCGAACTCCCGACCCCAGGTGATCCGCCCACCTTGGCCTCCCAAAGTGCTGGGATTACAGGCATGAGCCACTGTGCTCAGCCTACTTGATACTCTTTTATCCCTAAATAATTCAGTGTGTGTGTTTTTAAAAGGAAGGGCATTTTCTTATATGATCAGAATACAATGATCAAAATCAGGAATTTAATATTAATATGACACTATTTTCCAATCTACAGATTGCATTCAGTTTTCCAAATGTTTCAGTGGTGACTTCTATAGCAAAAGAAATTCCTAGATCATCTGTTGCATTCAGAGGTAATGTTCTTTTAGTTCCCTTTCATCTGGAATAGTTTCTCAGTCTTCTGTCATGTTTCATTTTGGAACCTACAGGCTGGTAGGCCGGTCATTTTGTAAAGGCTCCCTTTGTTTGGACTTGTCTGCTGTTTCCTCATGATTAAATTCAGGTTATGCACATTTGGCAAGAAATTCACAAAAGTTATGTTGTCTTCTTCTCAATGCATCATATCAGGAAGCACATACTGTCAGTTTGTTCAGTTATTGGTGATGCTAACTTTCATCACTTGGTTAAGGTGGTTTCTGTCAGATTTCTTCACTGTCCTTTTGTAATTAATAAGTTTCTTATGGGGATTTACTCTGAGACTATGCAAATAGCTTATTACTCCTCAAACTTTCACATAGTAGTGTTGGCATCCATTCGTAATTATTGCCTGAAACAATTATTATTTTTGTAGTTGCCAAATGATGATTTTCTGTTTTCTTAATTTCATCTACCTTTATTATTTCATATTTTACTGTAAGGAAGAGCTCAGCCTCTTCCCTTCCTTCCTTCCTTCCCTCCATCCATTTATCCATCCATCCATCCATGTGGACTCATGATACCTTATTTTATTCAATGGATTATACTCTTTAGTCATCATTTACTTTGATACTCATATAGTCATATAGTTTGGCACTGGATGATTTTAAAGGGTTGGGAGTAACAGACTTCAAAATGAGCACTTTAGAAAAAAATGCATAATACTAAGGATGACTTAAAGTGGATGCCTCAGAGATAACAACAACTCGTCTAATCATGACGATTTGGGAGTGCTTTTTATACATCAGATGAGATACTACATACTTTGTATATGCTACCTCATTCAACTTTCATGGCTTGGTGAGGTAGATATTGTGCTATTTGATCTTCCATTTAAAGATGAGGAAACTGAAGCCTTGAGAAAATAAGTGGGTTTATAAAGTTCTAACCCTGTAGTAGCAGGTCTAGTGGACTCTAGGGCCCTTGTTGTCAACCACAAGACAATCCTACAAGTAGGTGTGGGAAACCCCCAGGAAAGAATAAGACTTTAAAAGCAGGGTTACACTATTCCTGAGGGTAGCTAGACACTTGTTCCAGGACCTACAGAGAGATCTGAACTTTTTGCATTTTTACAAATGGGGCATTTGGAAACTGTCTACATGTCTGTCATCACTTCAGGTACTTCCCTAACCTGCTTTGTGGAAACCATCCTACTCTGCCTGCAATCCAGTGAGGAAAGCATAAAGAAAGAGATCATCTGGGTCAATGTCAGCAGACACAGATCCAGAAAGGCATGACTTGGTTGTGACTCCCAGGGAAACATTCCTGTGGGTCAAGAGAAGACAATGAAAGCCATGTTGGGGTGGAGGAGAGGGAGGGGGAGAGGACTAAGGGAACACTAGAGCAGAGAAATTCACTATTTATGCAATTCTTTAGAACCCAGGTGAAGACAAGGCTGTGGCTTCCACTGTTTGCCCTCCCTTCAGGCTAATATACTAAATCTTTCTTCTGGCAACAATGCCCCTTCCACCTTCACTACACCACCACTTTTAAAATGAAGTTTCAGATTCTGAAAATGAGCTTAGGTGAAAGGATGCTTCATGCTAGTAAAATAATTTAAACAACTGCCCTCCCTTGGAGAGAAAAGCACAGTTGGATTTGAGAATAACATCCTTGCTCTCCCAGGAGGAACAAACTAAAAATAAAAGTCAACAAGGTGCTTCCTGCCAGTCAGTAAATCCAATAAGCAAAGACCATGCCTCAACCTGGCGCTGGGTAGTTAACAGCTAGCCTGACTCCCTGCACCCGAGAGCGGCCATGTGGTTCTCAGAGCTAACAGCTGCCAAGCAGAACCCCTCAGATTAACCCATAGGTGGTGTTGAACCACTTCCCATTAAGATATTTGCAAAGCAAACAAAAATGATAGCCCCACTCTGAGTCCTGGGAGCTGGCCAGGAGCGCTGGCTGTTCTTGTTGACACAAAGAGCTCTCCCGGGAGGGTCTGGATCAGAGCGAGGAAGGCCACTCCCACCTGCGTCTCCAGACTGTGTTGATCTTAGGCCATTAGAATTTTGGTATCAGGACTGTTTATTATCTAATTTCCCAAGCACAGCAGTTGCTAGAGCTCTGTTTCACAAGAGCTCTCTATTGCTCTCTGTCTTCCCCACCTACGCCATTCAGATAAAAAGAACAAATTCAACCCTCCTCCTATTTTGTCTACTCATTAAGGAGATAAGTCTGAGAAGTTACTAAGATGCACACAGAGATGTTGTGGCATTACTACTGGTAACAGCTTTTAATGGCAAATACTTACTCATTTCTTCTTAATTTAAAGTGACCAGGGCGATGCTAGTGGAAAATATATTGGCATATTTGTGTTTTATAGTGAGGAACAAGCTGCTATTTAATTCACAAAATATACTTGGAACTGAAACACTACTATGTTTTCCTTGTAATCCAGTGAAGAAAGTGAAGTTAATAAAATTGTGAAAATGTAAAAAGTTACTCTTCTTTCAACCTGCAGGATTATAATCTAGGTTTCTCTATGTGTTGATAATGAAGCACTCTTACATAAATTTCATTTTTACAACATTTTGTTTCCTGTAACATTTTCCACTTGAGTCCATTTTCTTTTCTCAAACTTTTCAAAATAGGCCTAATACGTAAAGGTCTTTTGGGCAGAAACTCATTCTGAGCCTAAATGTAATAAAGGTCTTGATGAGGATACAATGTAGGTAGTAGCAATGTGCTGAATTTCTATGGGTAATACAGGAAGGGGATGAGGGATGGAGAAATGGTTAGGGATCTTATCAGATTTTCTCATTATTTGAAATTGTCTTTTGGATTAGAAAACAGAACTTCAGAGATGTAGATATAAGTAATATAAGGAGAGAGACAAAGAAGAAAGAAAGAAAAGGAAGAAGGAAGGAAGGGAGAGAAGAAGGACAGAAGGGAAGGAAGGAAAGGAGAGATCTAAGGGAGATAGAAATTTCTTCTCTTTTTTTTAACTTTTATTTTAGGTCCAGGAGTACACGCTCCAGTTTGTTATACAGGTTTTGAGTTAGGAAGGTAGATGCATCACAGAAAATGACACGGTGTTAATGGAATCTCCCTTCACTTGTTTAATTAGCATTTTTGACTTTTTGAGAAAGCTATCTCCTTTATCAACAACTAACTAGGATGCTCCAATCAAACTCAAGGTAAATAGGAAGCATTTCTAGAGAACAAAGTAATTAAATTTAGCTTTGGACCTCACAGAAATAAAAACTCAAGGAGCACATACTCATTTATCCATTCATCAATTATTTCATCTCATGCCAGTTATGGCCAAAGATTCAAAATTCTAGATTCTGTGAGTGCTACAGAAATAAGCAACAGGTTCAGCCCTAAAGTTTATTATCTCATGTCGGATACAGTAATAAGAGCTAACATTTTTGTCCACTTAACTACGTACTAGGTAGTCATCTAAACGTTTTCTATGGTTTATTCTCACAATGGCCACATGAGGTAAGTACCATTATTAGAAACACACTTGCCCAAGGTCATTGAGGTTGTTGGACACAAACCTGGGCCAGAACAGAGGCAGTTTGGCTCCCGGGTCTGAAGCTGAATTGTTTCCTCTACCTAGATGGTGCCCTGCACACAGCGGGCAGGAATCAAACTCAGATGCTGGCAGGCGAAGCCATGAATTACGCAGGCGGGTGAGTAGGGATCTGTAAAAGACAGCTCCTGCTCACTTCCAGCAGATTGCTGCCAGATACTCAGGTTTTTCAAGAGCTATCAGAAGTTCAAATTACATGAAATCTTTCTATTTTTATGTGTTAGAATCTAATTTTAAAATTCAAAATACTCAGGCCAAACAAAACATGTCTGTAGACTATATTCTCCCCAAACGCTATGGGTTTACATCTTTTGACCTATAGAACAACAAAACATTTTGTGTACTTTTGAAGACCTCCCATATCTTGGTGCCTTATTCCCTGTAATAGTTCTTCCTGCCTCATACCACCCCCATCCCACCCTTCGCCTTCTTCTCACTGGACCTTTCACTTTCCCAAGAGTGGCTCCTGCATACCCTGCCTCTGGCTATGGACCACTCTGTTTCTCCTGCCTGGGATGCTCTTCTCTTGCCCTTGTCTGCTTGCCACATGAATGAGACCTTGAAGGATGAGTAAAACATCAACAGGTAAAGACAGGACTGGCAAGAGAATTCTATTCAGATGGAATAGCATGAACAGGTATACAGAATATGAAAACAGGACATGTTGAAAACCACCAAACAGTTCCAACTATTTTAAAAGAGGCCTCTGGTCCTTGGAATCTGTTCTTAGAAAGAGACTGCTGGCATTCTTGACATACAGAAATCTTCTAAAAGGATTCTTTGCATAAGGATCACTGATGATTTAGGGTTTGTTGAAATAGTTCAGATAAATATTTATATATGGCCAGAAGCAAGTCCCCAAGGAAAAATATAACTCAAAACAGATTTTTCCTTGAAGCTTTTTTCAGCTGGTTATAAGGTTTCTGCCTTCAAAAAGGTTTTGAAAATACATGTGACCAATTAATATTTTAAAAATCTAGAAAGTCTAAGAAAGCCCTAGCGGCCGGGCGCGGTGGCTCAAGCCTGTAATCCCAGCACTTTGGGAGGCCGAGACGGGCGGATCACGAGGTCAGGAGTTCGAGACCATCCTGGCGAACACGGTGAAACCCCGTCTCTACTAAAAAATACAAAAACTAGCCGGGCGAGGTGGTGGCGCCTGTAGTCCCAGCTACTCGGGAGGCTGAGGCAGGAGAATGGCATAAACCCAGGAGGCAGAGCTTGCAGTGAGCTGAGATCCGGCCACTGCACTCCAGCCTGGGCGACAGAGCGAGACTCCGTCTCAAAAAAAAAAAAAAAAAAAAAAAAAAGAAAGCCCTAGCATCAACTAAGCTCTGAAAGTTATTATTTGAGGGTATGATAATGCCATGCTGGCAATGTTGGTAAGGGTGACTTCTGAACCCAAAGTCAACCTCAGTTTCACACCTGAGATAAGAGCCAGGAATACAAGAAAACAAAATTTGTTTCTAAAGTTAAAGCAGAGAGTGAGCATTGTTCAGTTTCTAAGGTGATGGAAACCTCAATGCTTATTTGTCTATGATTCTAGAGCTAAGTCAAAGTCTTGACCCTTCATATGAGTTTAACTTTATAGAAAACTTTTTCATACTAATATTACTACTATTATTGCTACTACTTCTATCACCACGACCAACAACAGCTTGCCATAATCCCTTATTGAGTATTCATCACACGTCTAGAACTGTGCTAGTTCCTTTGCTTTGATGATCTCCAGTCCTCCCAATTATTCCCTTTTTGCAGTCTAGGATACTGAGGTTCAGAGACAGGAAGGAACTTGTCCAATGTCTCATAGCTTGTTAAGTAGTTGAACTAGGATTCAAACCCAGGTCTGTCACCAAAGCTCATCATTTTTCTACTCAAATGAGATAATACATACAGTATCTACCACATCTTAAGCACTTGATCAAAGAAAGCTACTATTCCTACCACCACTCCTACGTCATGCTGCCATTTTCCCTCTGGTTTCATATGGGGTCCTCCAATGTGTTAGTGCACTAACTTGACCACAGTGGTAGGAAATTTGCCGGAGGATTTGTTCTATTCAACAGTCTTAGAACTGCCATGTATTTCTGCAATGACCCCTCACATACAATGTTTGTCAAGATAAGTGGCAATCTCTACTTCACAGCCCACATGAAAATCTGGCCCACAGTTGGCCCTGCTGACTGGGAGGCTGTTTCTCTGGCTCATCGATTCTGAGGTCAGCCCAATTGGCTCCAAGCCCCAGAGCTGCAAGGATGACACACAGGAGAAATATGCACTCGTTTTCCCCTTGCGAGCTGCCCGTTCTCCTCGAGCTGCCTGAGTCACGGAGGTTCCCATCCCTCTGAGTCTGAATCCTCATTGAAGGGCCCACAACGAAGCAGCTTCACTGGGGGTGTGTTCAAGCCATCTTGTGAAAACACTTGCACCAGCATTATCAATCTCCTGCCTCCTTCATACGGGTTCCTTTTACACAACAACAGGCTAGCTGTGCTAAAGAATGTCACATAAAAGCCTTGTGAGAGCTTTGCCATATGCAGGCCAAATTAAATTAAGGGGCATAATCCTCACCATTGTATTTATCAGCATTAAAATGGGGGATTACCATCATGGGAACAAAGCCCCACAACATAAAAGACTATTTCCATTCTGTCACTCACTGTACACAGTTACAGACTCACATAGGAAGTGAAGCAGAGAAGCATCACCCCAACCACTCACTTCTACTTTCAACCTGAGGTTTCCTTCTCTCCAGCCAAGTTAACCCTGTCCCATCATGCACAGATGGGAGCACCTTTCCCATGAGGCTTTCTCCCAAGAACTGGGTGCTGGAATTTTCTTCATCAATCACAGGGTGACAGTTAAAACAATCAGGATGTATTTCTCAGTGGGTGGTGATTTCAGATTTAAACAATGACAGGTACAGAGACAACGTGGGTAGAGAGAAAAAGTCCTGGACTAATTATTTGGAGCCTGGAGCCATGAGAAGCAGTAGAATGTACCAGTTAAAAAATGCGTGCTCTGGTCAGAAGGCCCATGTTCAAATCCCGATTCTGTCACTTTACTGATTAAGTAACATTGGCAAATTACTTGTAATCTCTCAATGTCAGAGATTATAAAATCTGTACCTTTCCCATAAGGTTGAATAGGATAATGCATGTAAAACACTTAGCACAGGCCAGGCACAGTGGCTCACGCCTATAATCCCAGCACTTTGGGAGGCTGAGGGGGATGGATCCCTAGATGCCTGGAGTTCGAGATCAGCCTAGCCAACATGGTGAAACCCCATCTCCACTAAAAACACAAAAATTAGCCAGGTGTTGTGGCACACACCTGTAATCCCAGCTACTAGGGAGGCTGAGGCAGGAGAATCACTTGAACCCAGAGGGTGGAGGTTGCAGTGAGCTGAGATCCCGCTATTTCACTCCAGCCTGGGCAACAGAGTGAAACTCCATCTCAAAAAACAAAAACAAAACCACTTCGCACAGTGCCCAGGAAGTTGCTAATGAATACCAAATGTTAGCGGTTATTACTGTTGGAGATAGAAGATCTGAATTCAAAACCCAGACCCACCATTTATTCTCTGTGTGACCCTGCATAACCCTGTGATTCCCCAACTAGCTGATGGGGGGCAGGTGCAGGTAGATCTGAAACCAATCCAGCACTGGTCTCTGAGATAATGTTTATGAGCTATTTGCCTTAGCTTTCCCCAGGTTCATCTGTAATATAGAGTGAGTAACACCAACCCAGAAGGCCGGTGTGAGAATTACATGAGATAACATGTGGAGAAAAAAAAACTGGCATGGCAATAAATGTTAACAATAAATCTGAATGATCTCAACACTTCCCTGCAGTTCTTATTTGCAGCAATATTTCTTGACATGTATGGATCTTCCTTATGAACTCTTCCCTCTGATTTTGCCTTCCCTTCATCTTTTCCTGGTACCTGTCTGCTCCCATCGCTGTTTCTCCAGGACTCTTGAGGCAGACTTTGCTGGTTGCTTCCCTCTTCCTTTTTTCTTTGCCTAATCTCTCAACCTCCTTTGCAGCTTTCCTGCAGAACCACCACTGCAAATTCTGGCCAATCATATGCAAGAGAAGTCTCCTGGGTGACTTCTGGGAAAGATTTCCCTCCTAGCAAATGGAGAGAGACTCCTGAGAAGAATCCCCTTTCCATCTGCTTCTTTCTTCCTGCTCCAGACACTGCCATGTGAGGAAGTGATGCTTAGTGTTGCTCCGGCCACCTCGTGGCCGTAAGTGGGGGCATCACTGACATGCCGAGAACAGCAAAGAAAAGAGATGCAAGGGGCCTGTGTCTTGATATTCCTGAATGGCTGACCCGGCCCTGGAACTTCTGTCTTTGGATGTTTTGTCTCGAGGGATCCTTGAATCCATGGGTTGAAGGTCCGTTACTCCCACCGAGAACATCACAAGTGACACAATCCAGCTCTCTTCTTACTCTGCCTACCCCAAACCCTTCCCTACTCCCACCCCACCCTCTGCCCAAGAATTCCTTCCTATCAGCCCTTGTTGATTCACAGAACACTGAGTTGACAAACATAAGGGGGAAAACAGAATCCCAGTCCCTGTATCAGGGATACCCTGGCCCACTGTTTGGTAAGTTATTCGGGTTCCTCTTATTGTTGCCACTACCCAAAGACTCACAGGAAAAACACTTCCCTCATAAAAATCTGAGTGCTGAGAAGTGGCTTTGAAAGTTAGCTCTGTAAACTTATTGAGTAGCTATTGTGTATGCTGGATACAAGAAAGAGTAAGACTCAGTCCTCACTGTTGAGAAGCTAACTTGCTAGCACATGGTCAACCATAACACCAGGCAAAATATAAAGAGCACCAGAGAGACTGATACACCAAAGTGTAGTGTGAGGACCCAGTCTGTGAACTGTTACTAGTCACAGTGACATAAGGAGTTAGTGCCAGAATGTAAATCAATTCATCACCAAGAACAGTGTTTAGTTCAGCTGATATTTTTTAGTAACAAGACTTTCTTAATGAAGAAAGTAGTGAGTTGATTTACATTTGGGCACAAATTCATTAACCTGTTGTGAAACAGCACTTTGAGTAGTACTGTTACAAAAGAGCTACAGCTCAAGGAGCATTAAAAAGAATTAGGTCTTCATGAAGTCACCCAGGAGATTTCTTTTGCATATGATTGGCCAGAATTTGCAATGGTGGTTCTGCAGGAGAGCTGCAAAAGAGGTTGAGAGATTAGGCAAAGAAGAAAGGAAGAGGGAAGCAACTTTTTAGGGAACCTAAAAAGAATTAGGTTCATGGCCGGGCGCGGTGGCTCAAGCCTGTAATCCCAGCACTTTGGGAGGCTGAGACGGGCGGATCACGAGGTCAGGAGATCGAGACCATCCTGGCTAACACGGTGAAACCCCGTCTCTACTAAAAAAATACAAAAATCTAGCCGGGCGAGGGTGGCGGGCGCCTGTGGTCCCAGCTACTTGGGAGGCTGAGGCAGGAGAATGGTGTGAACCCGGGAGGCGGAGCTTGCAGTGAGCTGAGATCCGGCCACTGCACTCCAGCCTGGGCGACAGAGCGAGACTCCGTCTCAAAAAAAAAAAAAAAAAAAAAAAAAGAATTAGGTTCATTACGTCTGATGAACATAAAGCTCTAGCAACTTCAATATATGTCCACTGTGAATTGGGTGTAGGAGTGTGGAGCTCAAAACAGAGACTTGGGACTCGTGCTCACATAGCTGATATGACAATGTGTTTTGACCAAAAGTAAGAGCTGAACAGAAAGGAATGGACAGAGAGAAGAGAGGTAGGTGCGCTGGTAGAACAATAAGAAGTCTGATTCTGGTTAGCCATGAGGTGTATTAGGGACAAAGTGGGGGTGAGCCTGGAGGACAAACTGAAATGAGCTAGAGAGAGGCGTGGAACAGCAGTCTGAGAAGTCGGAACCTCTTTTGGTCTAAAATAGGAAGCCATTAAAGTTCTTTGAACAAGTCAGAATATGTTGTAAGACAATTGATCAGGTGTGAGAAATGAAAGCGGGTCTGTAAAGACAGAAGGAGAAAGGAAAAGAGATAATGGCAGTCCTGGACCAGGAAAGGGTACTTGGAAAATGACTGGAAGTGAGGTTAAGTGAGAGGTAGGGGTCAAGAGCGACAGTGCCAAGTTTGAAGGCCAGGTCACAAGACAGTGTTTATGTCAATCATAGAAATGGGAAGGGCAAGTGGAGGAGGTGCTTTAGGAGGGGCTTTTCTGTTGAAGTCTTGGTGTGTGAATCAGGAATATATGTCCACTGTGTGTTGGGTGTAGGAGTGTGGAGCTCAGAACAGAGACTTGGGACTCGTGCTCACGTAGCTGAGACTTGATACCAGAACACACTGGTGAGAGATGGTATCATCCAGGGGAGGAAAGAAAGGAGATAATCTAAGACTTGGAGAATTGCCTTTATTTTAGTGGTGAGTGGAAGAGAAGAAGGACAGAGCCAGAGAAAACAAAGCAAAATATCTCTGAGGAAGCACCTGAAGAAGGCAATACTACAGATACCCTTGGAAGAGGGCTCTTCAAGGAAAGCACACATGGCCCATAGAACTAAATGCTGCAAAGAGTCTGATGAACATAAAGCTCTAGCAACTGGGAGCTGTGCTTCCCAAGGATAGTTTTAAGGACATTGTAGGGACACAAATCAGATTTCAGGACTAAGGAGAAAGGGGTTGGTTTAGTGAAGAAATGAGGCAGTGAACCTGGATAGCAGTTGGAGGAAGTCTGGTGGTAAAAGTAAAAAGAGGGAAGGACAGGCTAAGGGCCTGTTAGGATGGGGGGAAGGATAACCAAAATGGAAAGTGATAGCAGAGTGTAAAAGATGGGAAAGCAGGAGAGGTGCTAACTGATAGTGGTAGGGCCTGGATGGCAGGAACACAGCACAAGGAAGAGGATCTGGGGTCTGTGAGATGGGAGCAAAGGAAGGAAGGACAGCTGAAGATAAGGAGAGATTCTAAGGTGAAGAGAAGGGCAGTAGAAGAGCTCAGAGCACTGTCCTGATGTTCTCAGTAAAGTCAGACATCAGCTGAGGTTGAGGAAGTCACACTGGGGTTAAAGTCCTTTTCCAAACTGGTTCACTGACTTGCCCAAGGTCAAACAGTTGGAAAATGTTAGCTAGGATCAGAAACTAAGTCTTCCACCCAAGCTCAGTGATCTTTCTACCACATTAGAAATTGTAAACTTTGTAATTCTAATATGAGATATTAGGTCTTTTCCTAAAGTGTCCTTAAATGAGCTATTCTGACTTTTTAGGCAAGTAGCCTAAAGTACTTTACTTTAAAGGCAGCTCAATGACAATTTGAGACCACTGGTGGAGTATTAAGAATTTAATTTATCAAGTCTCAAAATCCTAAGAGATCTCAAAAAATGAAATAAAAAATAATTTTAAGAATTATGTTTAAAATTTTAAATTAAGACTTTCTCTTTTCCAGGTGAAAAGATGCAAAGAAATTTCTAATGACCTGCTTCTTTCTTCAAATCTTTGACTAAAACTTTTAAGGAAGTTCCCCATAATCAATGTGGAAGAAAATAAGAAAGGCGAGTTTCATTCTATTTAGGACTTCCCTTTGCCATGGTCCACTCCTTCCTGTAGCTGTGTCCTCCTCCTGGTGACATATGTGATGGGTTCTGGAAACTTTATCTGAGAGAAGCCAGATTATAAAGGCTTCCCTGAAGAACAGGCCTAGGAGTTGTTTGTGTCTCTAGCTCTTGGTGTCATGTCTGGCCTGGCTGGACTTAAAGTGTCTTGAGCCTACATTTAGCCAGTGTATCGGGCCCTGCAGCTTGAGCGGCTCAGAGGTCACTGAAAAGCAAGCTCTGCTACACTCCTTTTGAATTATCTTTAACTCAAACCTGTGGCTGAACAGGAAATGATACTCCCTTTTTGCTTTAGCTCAAATCTAGGGTTTCTCTTCCTTTTTTTTTTTTTTTTTTTTTTTTAATATAGAGACAGGGTCTAACTATATTTCCTAGGCTGAACTCAAATTCCTGGGCTGAAGTGATACTCCCACCTCAGCCTCCCAATTACCTGGGTCTACAGGCACATACCACCATGCCTGGTTGTAGGTTTCTCAACTGTGGGACTACTGACATTTGAAGCTGGACAATTCTTTGCTGCGGGGAGGGTTTGTCGTACATTGTAGGAGGTTTAGCAGCGCCACGGGCTTCTGCCCATTAGATGCCAGCTGCATAACCCTTCCCTCCAAAGTTGTGACAACCAAGAATGTCTCCAGACATTGCTAAATATCCAGGGGAGGATGTTTAACCTAATGAGGGTAAGTATAGATTTAACCATGAAGAGAACTCAAAAGTAGGGTTGTGTTCAGGTTGNACAGGGTCTAACTATATTTCCTAGGCTGAACTCAAATTCCTGGGCTGAAGTGATACTCCCACCTCAGCCTCCCAATTACCTGGGTCTACAGGCACATACCACCATGCCTGGTTGTAGGTTTCTCAACTGTGGGACTACTGACATTTGAAGCTGGACAATTCTTTGCTGCGGGGAGGGTTTGTCGTACATTGTAGGAGGTTTAGCAGCGCCACGGGCTTCTGCCCATTAGATGCCAGCTGCATAACCCTTCCCTCCAAAGTTGTGACAACCAAGAATGTCTCCAGACATTGCTAAATATCCAGGGGGAGGATGTTTAACCTAATGAGGGTAAGTATAGATTTAACCATGAAGAGAACTCAAAAAGTAGGGTTGTGTTCAGGTTGCTCTGTAGAATAAAGACTTTGCCCGCGACATGGGAGAATCTGATGGAAACACTTTTTTTTTTTTTTTTTTTTTTTTTTGAGATGGAGACTTGCTCTGTCACCCAGGCTGAAGTGCAGTGGCACAATCTTGGCTCACTGTAACCTCCGCCTCTCTGGTTCAAGCGATTCTCCTGCCTCAGCCTCCTGAATAGCTGGGATTACAGATGCATGCCACCATGGCTGGCTAATTTTTGTATTTTTAGTAGAGATGGGGTTTCGCCATGTGGGCCAGGCTAGTCTCGAACTCCTGACCTCAGGTGATCCACCTACCTCAGCCCCCCAAAGTGCTGGGATTACAGGCATGAGCTACCACGCCCAGTCCTGGAAACACTTTTTGGTTCCACTCTCTCCAGTTCACCAAAATACCATAGTGGTAGAAATACTTCTGTTTCATTATCCATTACCATTTCATTATCCATTAGAATGGAGCACCTGAGTTTACAACAGGGAACTCTTACACTCACCCATTTTTCTCTGTGACAGCACGAGAGTTGCTTGAAGTCTGTGCATGACCATTGTTGGATTCTGCTTGTGAACGGTTTCTATGATCTACAGAGCCCCTGAAAACTGAGAGAAAAGAAAGGAGGGCTAAGAATATGGTCAGAGTAGGTAGGGTTAGGTTTTGGTGCCCATCTACACTCTCTGCAGCCCTTCTCTCCCTGCCCTCATCCCACTCCCTGACTTTCTATAGCTTTTTTCTAGGATATGTCATTAAAATTGAGCTCTTCTCCATTCCAGGTCTTGTTCCATGCTTGGTCCCAGTCAGCAAACTGTTTTCATGCTTAAAGGAAAACAAGCTACCTCTCTTTGGCAATAGATATAAAGAGTGAACAGATTAGAAGCCCCAAGGGATTTGGGTCCCAGTAGAAACAGTATACAATAGCTGGAACAACACTGTGCTAAAGTCAGCAGATCAGCTTCTAGGCTGGCTAGGCTGCCTGCTGATGTGGACAGGACAAGGAACAAAATGTGATGATGTGGCTAGGATTAACTGTAAACAGAGAATCATCCCAGGAGTAACCTATTTCAACATTTTGATTGAGGACAGTTTATCGATGAGTTTCTCAAGAAGGAGGGTAACAAATACAATTCTTTCTTCCAGTGACCGTGGCTAATCAATCATGGCCCTCTTTTCTACTGAACTTTAATTCAACCTCGAGTTCCTTCTTAACACTTCGCATCAGTGGTTGTCAAAGTGTGGACCCCCAACAAGTAGCATCAACATCACCTAGAAACTTATTAGAAATGAACGTTCTTGGGCCCAACTTCAGACTTTGTGAATCAGAAACTCTACAGGTAGAGTCTGGCAATCTGTGTTTTTATCAAGCTCTCCAGGTGACCTTGATCCATGTTAAATTTTGAGAGACACTACTTCCAGATCAGTGAGTCTTACTCCTGGCTGTACATTAGAAACACCCAGGAAGATTTTAAACATGCCTAGGACCAGCCCCTAGAGATTCTGACATTGATCTGGGATGGGACCTGCCACGAATTATTAAAAGAGCTCCCTAGACAATTTTAATACGTGGCCAGGGCTGAGAACCACTGTTTCAAGTAGTCACTACCAATCAATCAGGGTTGGAAGAAGACTGCACACCTATTTGCCATGCTTATTTTAGATAACCTAGAACCATCCAAACTGAAATATAACCAACAAAGATAATCTATACATTTGGGAATTGTGACTTACTGTGGAAGACGCATAAATGGTTGACGTTAGGATTACAGAATACATGATAGAAACGGAGTGTAGAAAAATAAATAAAAAGTATAGAAATAAGTTGTTTTTGTGTTGTCTGTTCTGGAAAGAACATGCGCTGATTTTAAATTGTTAGTTTGGCTCCTTAGCATAAATATTTCTTGTCTGGAATAAATGCAATTTTTGAGCTAAGGTGATGGATAAAAAGACTTGTTGTTGCTGTTACTGTTATTATTGCTACAAACACCGAAAGGATAAAGAGAAAAATTTAAGTGAAACATTAATACATTTTTATTATTACACACACACACACACAAAACATTATGGCCAAACAGTGAAACAACAATATTGAAAGAAGGAAAAAATAGAAATCAAGAAAAATAGCCACAGCCTGTCAGAATTTCATTAACTAATTCCCTTCCTCTCCCCCATTGCCTTTTCTCCATTGATAAAATCCTCCAGTTAGAGCACCAGGCAGGATTTCCCCCTCTGGGAGATTCTAAACCACTGTTTGGCCCACACTCACTTGCAATGCTGTGATAAGCAACATAAAAGCAAGAACTGACATAAAAACAAAAGAGGGGAACCCACTTCAGGGATACAAATATCTTTCTGCTTCCCTGTTAAGAAGGAAAAATCACCACAAATAATTTTTAATCTTATTCTCTGGCCCAACTCAGCAGCACTAAGAGCTACCAGTGATCAAAGTCCAAATGATATTGCCCTTGTGGAAAGCTAAGATTGCAAGCTTTTGTCTGTACCTATTTTGAGATCCTCAGTTAAAAAAAAAAAAAAGATTGTAAGG
>NW_016816196.1:130015-148003 GCF_001698545.2 Rhinopithecus bieti
AAAAAAAAAAAAAAAAAGATTGTAAGGAGCAATAGCCATCCAGAGAAGAAAAAAAGCACAAAGAGATCTAGAAAAAAAACTGTAAAATCTCTTTTGGTTTGGGACTCTCCTTATGAAGGTGCCATGTCCAAGACCAGAATGAGAGGAAGCAACATCTTTACCTGGTTCAGCAAATGCGCCCAGCTACTTTGCTGGGGTTTCCATAGAATTTCTGTTCATGTAATTGAAAGGAAAACTTATTCCATGTTTCTTATTAATTTATACTTCAGTCATCAAAATATTGATTTTTAAGAGTTATTTGAAGCATAAAACCAGAAACTTACAGAATATTCTGAATAAAACTTAGGAGGGAATCTGCTCCTCCATCCTCCAGCTTTGCTGAAGCACAAGGAGAAGGATTTGGGTCAAACTAAAGAGATAAATAAGATTATCAAACCATTGAATTCAAAGCAGCATCCAAAATTGTCAGTTTTCAGTATGATCTGGCGACAGTTGGAATCACCTGGCTTCTCTCTGGCAAACGAATTGCTGAACAAGGAAATTGGAGAAATGGAGATATGAAGGAAAAAGAAGAGAGAGAAGGTAACTCATTTTAAGTGTATGAATAGGTTGAGTTAAAAAAAATTAGACCAGGCCGAGCACGGTGGCTCACATCTGTAATCCCAGCACTTTGGGAGGCTGAGACGGGCGGATCACGAGGTCAGGAGATCAAGACCATCCTGGCTAACACGGTGAAACTCCATCTCTATTAAAAATACAAGAAAGCCAGGCATGGTGGCTGGTGCCTGTAGTCCCAGCTACTCGGGAGGCTGAGGCAGGAGAATGGCGTGAACCCGGGAGGCAGAGCTTGCAGTGAGCCGAGATTGCTCCACTGCACTCCAGCCTGGGCCACAGAGCGAGACTCCATCTCAAAACATAAAATAAAATAAAATAAAATAAGACCAGTGACGTGGCTGAAAAGTAAAATTATGAACTTAAATATTTATAAAATGCCAAACTTGGGGAATGTGCAGGTGTGACAATAGAAGCTTCTCTAGAGATGGGTCACCTTTCATCAGGGAGGGTTCCTAAATGTTTCTGGTTTAATGAAGTAAAGCAATACTTGGAGTGGAGTTCTGGAGGAACTGAATCCTTCCAAACTTTGATTGAGCTCTATGAGCCATTCATATTTTCAAGGAGAAAATTAGTCAAGTGTCAAGTCTTTACCAGACTGTTTTGAAGTAAGATGGAAAAGCATTTGACCGTCAGGAAAACAAAAAACAAAAAACACCAAGAACACCATTAGGAGGTGTTGCAAATGCCTTTGGGGCCACTTAGGAAGAAATATAAATGTGTGAAGTATCAGGCAAAGAGGATGGGAAATAGTGGGCTTTGTGATGAACCAGAGAATTCACACCCCACTTAAAGACATTCAGGTTCAAAGTTTTTTAAAAAGCACTGTGCCTGGCCAAACACAACACATCTTCGGAGGATCTCCTATTTGTGGCTTCTAGGGGGAAACAGTGGTCTGCACCTTCAGTCAGTAACAGCCAGCCATGCTTCTTTTGAAAATGAAAACTCTCCCATTGTCTCCATCCCCAAGTCTCCTCAAGTTCAAGAAACACTGATGTTCTCCTGGATCCTGCTACCTTTCTTTGTCTCCTACTCCCTAACCTCCTTGCCCCAAGGTAAAGTTCCAGTTCTATATTTCCTTGAAACAGACTGAGTGAGAGATACTAAAGGAGTCTGAAGTACCCAGAGCCTCTCTGCCTACACACTGGGCAGTGGCACTGGGGTTGGCAGATAAACTGTAACTGTAAATTCTACCACAAAATCCTCACTTTCCATCAAATGCAGGTGCTGGTATTAAACACCATACTTCAAAAATCACAGCCTCTGAAGCAGAAGTCCAGGGACCTTCAAAATTCAAAAGGGTGAGACTGCAATATTTTTTAAACGTTTGAAAACCATGATTTAGTCCAATTCTCTCATGTTACCATGACTGGAGCTTAGGGATATTAACTGGTGGAGGACTGAGACCAGAAACCCATGTTTCCACTTGTTGTCTACAGTACCCCTTCCTTCCATGAATGTTCTCAATCAGTCTGAGATTTATATACCAGGTTCTGGATCATAGATCTTCCCGAGACACAAAACTTTCCTCAGTCTTAAGGTAAATCTGATACAAACATGTCAGAGTCTGCCTCAAGAGGATGAGTTAAGGAGAAGCCATTGGTAAGGAGAGCTGCAACTAGACCAGTGTCCCAGGCAATATGGAAGGAGGTGGAGAGGCAGCTGTGAGGAACTGAGCTTATCCCTGTCTATTCTATTCCCTTCTATGAAATCACCTTTCAGAGTCCTCTGCAAGGTTGGTCTTAAATTTAATCAGCTGTCACCTATAGAAAAAAGGAGTAGTGGACAGAAGGTTCTTATACAACAGGTGATCACTTCCAGCTTTGGAACCTTCTCTGGAACGCCCCTGAGTTTAGAACACCCATTCCAAACCTCGAAAGACTCCACCTTTATGGTCACCAGGCTCGCTGCAGTCTTGAACCTTGCCACTTCCCCTGGTACCCGCTGTGACGGGGGAATGTGTCCCACTGCTTTGGTTTGAAGCATCCCCTGTGGAATGAAAGAAAAGGACTTTCTCAAGGTTATGCTCCCACACCTAGATGAATTACCAAATTGGGTGATACAAGTTGGCCAGGAAAATCCACACTTTTCTTATGGTTCAAGGCACCAAGGTGACTAATCTCACCTATGGACTTGGTGCTTATTTTTAAGATTTAATACAGTATAGTTGAGAAAGGGCACAATAGTAGGAAACAGGAGAATTAATACTTGTTCTGGCTAGATTTTCTACTAGCTGAATGACATTGGGTAATTTTGGGGAAACTGTGTCACTGATCACATTAGTCAAATAGGGAAACTCAGTGACAAACAGAGGTCATGAGTGCACCAGGCTAGGACTCTTGGTTTGGTCACTGGATAGCTTTCCTGCTGTCTTTCAGTTGCCCCTACCAGGGAAGTAAACCACAGGGTGAGCTCTCTCCCAGGAAGCTGCTCCTTTTTCTCCTCCACATCTCTGCCTCTTGGAAATGCCCTTCCCTTCCTGTTATCTTGCAGCCCTGACCACAGATCTTTATTACACTGTCAGGGAGAAGATAGACTGCACACTATATTCACTTGAGGAATATCACATGGCAGCTTCTCATTGTCCAGTCAGCTTACTTCCTGCTGGATTCCCCCAAAATAATGGCTCCACCAGGGATTTTCACAGCTGTCACATCTCTTCTTCCATTCTCCATGACCTCAAGGTCACGAGGGGCTGAAGATGTTCCAACATCTTTTACCTCAGATATCTGGAGAAGGCAGGTTCTTTCCATTGGATCTCCTGACTTTAGACAGAAACTACACTGGCAGTAGGACTCCCCCTCCTCATGGAGGAGATTTTTTCTGGTCCTGCCCCGAGGCAGTCAACCCTAACTCTGTCCACATCTCCTTTTTTCCTGGCCTCTTACCTAGACCTTGTTCTCACTTCCTGCACCTTCCTTCTGGCTTTGGTTATTTCTATTTCTGGCAGCAGTGCTTCCAAATGTACCACATTAGAATATTTGGTATTCTGACCTTTCTCCTTTATTATTTGCTCAGATGCGATTTTTTAAAATCCTGTCTTTCTCCCTCCTTCTGGTTGACTCCTCCATCTTGGGCATCACCTTTCCACACCCAGCTTGCTATCACCCTTGTCTCTCCATTCCTTTCAAGTGGCCAAGTAAACATTTCTAGCTGCCTCAAAGTAAATTTAAAGAGACACAGGCCCTTCCTCGCATTCTAATACAGAAAGTAAGAGTAAAAAGAGATTAAAGATATGAAAGCACCCGCAACTTTTAAGGGGGGTGTATCAGTTTGACTAGTGATATCCCACAATTCATGTCTATTCAGAACCTCAGAATGTGATCTTACTTGGAAACAGTGTTTGCAGATGTAGTTAATTAAAAATGAGGTCATGTTGGATGAAGGTGGGTCCTGAAGCCAATGACTGGCGTCCTTACAAACAGGCCATGTGAAGATACAGAGAGACTCAGGGAGAAGGCATACGACAATGGAAACTGAGAGTGGACTGATGGGTCTACAAACCAAGGAAGGCCAAGGATTGCCAGGAACCAACAGGAGACTGGAGAGAGACTTGGAACAGACTCTCCCTCAGAACCTCCAGTAGAAACCAACATTGCTGACACCTTGATGGACTTCTAGCCTCCAGAACTGTGACAGAATAAGTTTCTGTTGTTTTCAGCTGCATAGTTTGTGGTAATTTGTTATGGCAGCCCTAGGAATCTAATTTTGGGGTTGGGGAGTAGCATGACAGATGTTAAGGATGGAAATTAGAAGAAAGAGAAGGAAAAGATCAAGCTGAAAGGTATGTACTTTCAGCTTGATTTGGCTGGGGGGTATGGGGGAAAATTGGGTGGGAAGAGGTAAGAAAAGCTCCATTATTTTTATTTAACAAACATTGTCACACATATGGATTATTATGTTCTATGCATTGTTGTCAGTCCTTTACAGACATTAATTCATTTAATCCTCATAGTAACCCTAAAAGAGAGAGACTACTTTATTCCCATTTTACAGCTGAGGAAATTGAGACAAGGGGAGGTTAAATGACTTGCCCAAAGTCCCACAGCTGTAGAGTGGCAGAGCCAGGATTTGAACCCAAGCACAAAATTTTTTCCTAATGTCTGAACTCCTAAATATTACATGATGCAGGTCATTTATTTAAACATTTAAAAATAATAATCCCTATTCTCCTTTTTTCCCCCTTTATAAATGAAAGTAAAAAAATCAGACCTTTGTACATTCTTTCATGTGCTTGGGCCTCTAATGGTCCCACAGATTAGCTGCTACAGAAAGAGGCTCTGGCCTGGCCTGGCATTTAGTGATCCACCCAAAGGACAGATCAGGCATTTTTTTCACAGAGACATTGTCCTGGTAGGATTCCTGGTTGATGATCTAGGCTGGGTAAACGTTCCTGCCCTCATAATGGGCCTGGCAAAGGGCACCTACTGTATCTGGCAGAGAAGGCACATATGCATGAGGCACAAAAGCCCAGGCTTTCCCTCCTAACTGCTGCTGGCAGATTTTACAAGGAGCCAGTGTGGTTTCTGGCTTGGACTGACAGCTGGTCATCAGCCATCTTATCAGAATATAAAGGATAAAGAGGCCAACTTGTGGGAGGTCTGACAGGCAAATGCCACCAAAAGCAGCACCAAGAAAGTTGGATTCTTAAAGAACAGAATCTCATTGACACATTTTTTTTTTTTTCTACAGCCCATAAGAAATCCTGGCCTCCATTTCTACCACACAAAACAAGTCTAGCAATTTCAGGCCTCTGAAAGCATTTTCCACTTTGATTATCCAGTACTTAATTCCAGTCATTATCCCAGTTAAACTTTGACTGAGTTCAAAGAAAATCTTGCCTGGTAACTGTTTTCCCCAACCTGGAAGCCAAGGCGGGAAGTTTTCCATTATCCTCGAAATCAGTTTCTTGCTTGTCCTGGAACAGCATTGTCTGGGGAATTCCCCTTCTTTCTGATCATCTAGGGACTGTCAATCCATTCTCTTCTGACTCCCACCAACTTCAGGATTTCTTTCTTAAAATTTATGTCCTGCCTGCTTCTGGTAGCTTATAGACTGTTCGCTTCTTGTGGCTGTGTTAAGTGGCTCAGTTTTGTATTCCTCTCACGCCTGGGTCAGGGGGTTCAGTTTGATTCCATGTAAGACTGCTCCGTCTTGATGGGAAAAAAATTTTTGTGGGTACCCCAAAAGAACCTAGCAGAATGTTCTGCAGAGACAGGATGTTGAGAAAATGTTTGGAAGGAAGGACAGCAAATAAGGATTAGGAAGTCTGGATTATAGGAGATTTCCTAGCTTCCACCTGTAAAATGAAGCAAGATTCCTAGCCTACTTCTCAGGGTTACCATAATGATAATTATGGGAAGTAAGGTGTGTGCAAGTGCTTTGAATAGACTATAAATTGCTCTGCAAAAGTATAAAATAACCATATCTGTCAGCTAATCAAAAAGAAAACAACTCCCACTTCTAGGATCATTCCTGCCCCTACAGTTCTAGTTTCCTGTGAAGCAAAGTTATTTACTTTCCTATACATTTTACTTAAAAGGAAAATGCTCTAAATGTTTATAAGAGCTTTATTCATAATCACCAAGAACTGGAAACAATCCAAATGTCCTTCCGCTGGTAAATGAATAAAATTGTGGTACATCCATACACTGAAATTCTGCTCAGCAATGAAAATAAATGAACTACTAAAAAATGCAACATGCAGATGAATCTCAGAAGCATTATGCTAAGTGAAAAAAGCCAGACTCAAAAGTTTCACACTGTATGACTCCATTTACAGAGTCAAGACTATAAGGACAAGACTCAGGAAGAGGAAAGACTATAGGACAGAAAACCCATTAGTGGTTATCAGGGGTTGAGGGTGAGTGGGGGTGGACGTCAGGAAGGGCATAAGGAAACTTTTGGAAATGTTCTTTTCTTGATTGTGGTGGGGATCCAGTTTCCTCAAACTGAATTTTACTGTATGTATATTATACTTAATAAATTTTACTTCTAAGAAGTTACTAGAATTTTTAAAAATAAGGCCTCCTTTTCTTCAAACTGGATCTATTCCTAGAAAGCAGGATCCAATCTGCTTCTAATCCATCAAGAGGAAAGAGTCTGATGGGGAGAGCCTTGCTGTTGAAGGACTTTTCACAACCATTTGCATCATTGACCATAGCTGGTTTTGACACTAAGTACTTGGCTCAAAGTCTATGAAATTAGCAGGCTCTAGTTATTTGTACATCTCAACCGTCACAACTTTATTGACGAGAATGGCTACCAGCTGTCACCCTTGCCTCTGTGTCTGTATTTGGCGATTCAGACTTCATGGCCACAGCAAATCAAACCGTGATCCTGCTATGGCTCATCGTGTTGAGGTTTGAACTCCTGGCCAAACGGCTGTCGCTCAGCTGTTACGCTGCCAATCACCCGTCACTGTGGGTTAAACATGATAGGTTCACCAAGATCTTCCAACTCTTCAGACATCTGAAAGGCAACTTGCTTTCCACACCAGAAGGCAACAAATCTGGGTGATATTTAGCTCCTAGATTTTAGAATTTCTGGCTTTACGGAAGCAGGGTGACAAGGGAACTTGCTATCTTTCAGAGCAAGTTGCGAAAGGGCCTCAAACTAGTGAGGGGGAAAATTATGTCAGGAGCACAACACCTAAGTCTTAACAATATTGAGGTTCCTGAAAATTTTATATACACAAATGAATTAAGCTTTCAGTACGAATGGAGCACAGCTCTTTGCAAAAACAAAACAAAACCACTTGAAATCTCTTACATGTTATTTATTGTTGTATTCTATTTTTTCCCTGTCAAATAAACAAGACATAAGTTAAGACTTGGAAAATTCTTTATTTATTTATTTATTTTCCAAGATGGAGTCTCGTTCTGTCGCCCAGGCTGGAGAGCAGTGGCATGATCTCGGCTCACTGTAAGCTCCGCCTCTTGGGTTCACGCCATTCTCCTGCCTCAGCCTCCCGAGTAGGTGGGACTACAGGCGCCCGCCATCACGCCTGTCTAATTTTTGTGTTTTTAGTAGAGACGGGGTTTCACCATGTTAGCCAGGATGGTCTTGATCTCCTGACCTCATGATCCACCCGCCTTGGCCTCCAAAAGTTCTGGGATTACAAGCATGAGCCACGGCGCTTGGTCAGAAAATTCTTTTATGAAGATTTTACTGTAATCGAATTTGAGATTTGACAGGTACTATTTTCTCCAAAACTGAAAGAAATTGTTTCATCTTTTGAAGTTACAGCATTTTGTTTTTGTTTTTTTGAGATGGGGGTCTCACCATGTCACCCAGATTGGAGTGCAGGGTGCAATCTTGGCTCACTGCAACCTCCACCTCCCGGGTTCATGCAATCCTCCCCGCTCAGCCTCCAAAGTACCTGGGATTACAGGCATGAGTCACCATGCCCAGCTAATTTTTGTGTTTTTAGTAGAGACAGGATTTTGCATGTTGGCCAGGCTGGTCTCAAACTCCTGACCTCAAGTGATCCACCAGCCTCAGCCTCCCAAAGCACTGAGATTACCTGCTTGAGCCACTGTGCCCAGCCTGAAGTTATAGCATTATTATGTCCCCCATAGAAGAGTATTTCACAGACTTTTTTTCCCCCCCTATATAGTTCACATTTAGGAAGGGAGTACAGAGAGGGAAGTAACATTTCATTTAGTGAATACGTACCATGTGCCAGGTACTGTGCAGGATGCTTTGCATATATACCTGCTATGATCTTCATAGCAGTCCTGAGGATTAGGCCTTAATGAGTCCCATTTTACAGCTGAGGAAGCTAAGGCTCAGAAGTTAAGTAATTTTCCCCAAACCACATGGCAAATGGCAGCATAGCCATCATTTAAAGTTCATTATTTGACTCTAAACTCCATATGCCTAGGACAGTATTTTAACTCTTTCCAAAGCTTTGACTGGTACCTTATGTCCAATGTGCCATATTCAAGATGGAAACCAAGAGCAGGGCATGGTCTACTGGAAAGAGCATTGAGTGAAGGCTCTGAAGAGGGCGCTGAAGCCAGTGCTTAAATTTGAAGAACACGCCCAGCGCGGTGGCTCCCGCCTGTAATCCCAGCACTTTGGGAGGCTGAGACGGGCAGATCATGAGGTCAGGAGATCGAGACCATCCTGGCTAACACAGTGAAACCCTGTCTCTCATAAAAATACAAAAAAATTAGCCAGGCCTGGTGGCGGGCACCTGTAGTCCCAGTTACTCGGGAGGCTGAAGCAGGAGAATGGCATGAACCTGGGAGGCGGAGTTTGCAGTGAGCCGAGATTGTGCCACTGCACTCCAGCCTGGGCGACAGAGCGAGACTCCTTCTCAAAAAAAAAACAAACAAATAAACAAAAAACCCTTGCAGAACACATAAGGAGAGATACAACTTATTTAACTCTCTGTACTCCTGGTTCATCTGTTAAGAGGTAAAACAAAGCCTGCCTTTCTATTTCCAAGAGTCTTTTGAAGAAAGATAGTATGATCATTCTTGCCATAGCCCAGTTAGTTTTCCCCTAAATGTTTCTTCACTATTGTGTAGTTACAGTCTAGACAACAAATAAAAGTTATAAAATGTGATAACATATTCTACAATTCTACATGAAATTTTTTTAAAGACATAGAGTAAAGGCAGCTCAAGTGTGTGATTGATCATAAAAATGTTGTTTCATTCTGTGTTGAGGTGGCAAAGATACCTTTTCAGGCACCACTTCTTTGCAGCCAGAGTCTGGAGCGCTCAACAAGGTTCATAATGGAGAAAACTGATCCAAATTGGAGGCTCTAAACACTGGTGTGCTCTGAAGTTATAATATCGAGTCCTAGGGTACCTCATCTTAAGCAGACGTGTGCCGTGCCAATATGATATTGGGCACAAGTGGACCTCAAGCCCACAATGACTTTGCAGCTTCCTCTCTGTGTATTAGGTAAACAGTATTCTGCCCTCTGGCTTATTTAATCCTAGCACGGGCAATAATTTTATTCCATAGCAAAGGAGATTCCTGTGCATTCCAAACTATGCCATGACAAAAATTCTATTGTTTGTGCCAAAGAGAGATTTGGCAGAGCTCATTTCTTGTCAGAAACCTCGAAGCCACAGGCCATCCTCTCTCTGCACTACACCACTTGCTCTAAGCCTTGTCACACACAAGGCATGTTTTCCTAAAGTAAATCACAATGCTTGCCCTCTAGACATTTCCCTCTACAAGACATGTTAAGCCTGCAGCTGTCAGAAATCAGCCCCAGGCCAGGCACAGTAGTTCATGCCTGTAATCCCAGCATTCTGGGAGGCCGAGGCGTGTGGATCACTTGAGGTCAGGAGTTCGAGACCAGCCTGACCAACATGGTGAGACCCAATTTCTGCTAATGAAAGAGCTGGGTGTGGTGGTGTGTGCCTGTAATCCCAGCTACTCGGGAGGCTGAGGCAGGAGAATCCCTTGAACTTGGGAGGGGGAGGCTCCAGTGAGCTGAGAATGCGCCATTCCACTCCAGCCTGGGTGACAGAGTGAGGGAAAGAAAGAAAATTAAGAAAAGAAAGAAAAGGAAAGAAAAGGAAAGAAAGGAAAGAAAGAAAGAAAGAAAGAAAGAAAGAAAGAAAGAAAGAAAGAAAGAAAGAAAGAAAGAAAGAAAGAAAGAAAGAAAGAAAAAGAGAAATCAGCCCCAGTTTCTCAAGTATGGGAGAGCTAGGGAAACCAAGATAGCATGAGAGTGAAGTGAGCAGTGAGCAGGACCTCTCGCCTAGGACTAAAGGGCATCCTGTCCTGTGTTAAACAACGGTTTAGAAGATGGGGATGTAGGGGGATGAGGCGGGCTAGTTTGCAGTTCAAAGTGCATCTCAAGCTCAGGTTCACCAGGTAAATTATTTCCCCCAGATGTTTCATTGCTATTCTGTGGATATGTGGATATGGAAAACACCAGGAAAAGAGAGGCAGCTGCCTCCTGCCCTGTGGCCAAGAAGAGTTTGGATCTTGTCTTCTTTCAGACCTGTGCTTCCTATGACACAGACTGTCACTTTGAAGAATTAAGCTTTTGTGTGAAATGACCAGGGATCTAAGAAATAGAAATGAAATGAGTGAAGAAAAAGTGAAATAGAGGTAGAACTACAAATAGAGACACACAAAAGAGTGACAGAGGGCATGCTTGTTTTCCTTCTGTTTGTTCAAAATGGACCTTTTCTCTCAATGGTGCATTGACTTACATTCCCCCTCCTGTTTGGCTTGAGATCAACAATCTACTTATGTATGGCTTTAGCAGGATGAAAATATCTACTACAGTCATTTTACCTTCAAGAAGCATGGGTCATTTCAATGTATACCCTTGGCTGTGTTTTGTAATAATTTGCACTCTTTGTATTGTTTTAGATTTTACAGAACTCCTTTCCAATGAGTGATGGCAAAATATAGGGTACTTGATTTATTCAAACAGCATGACTTTGAGGAAAAGCATATTTTAGAGCACTCTGTATGAGAGTCGGAGAATTTGAAGCCCCAAATTAAATCTCATTGTTTACCATGGGAGCCCCAGCATCAAGTAGGTGCTTAACAAAAAGTAGTTAAGTAAACGAATGAAAGAAATATCCCAGTTTAAATACAGTTGTCCTGCACACGTAGGGCTGTATCTGGAAATTTAGTTCTAGGAAATTACAACCACCTACTCATTGCCAACCGACTGACAATGCTAAAGGAAACAGCCTTTTAAATAGTCTTTTGAAAAGACTAGGAGAAAACTTTGCACTGAAAGAGTTTAAAAGTTCAGGCAGTTTTAAACACCGAAAACTTGGTTCTGTTACAATGTAGGGTCAGGCTGTCTGGATATGATGTTTGCTTTCTCTTCTGGTAGCAGCATTTAAAGCAATTCTGCTCTGCACGCATCCCATGATGTGCCCAGTGGTTCCCAGCTGCAGTGGCTTAAAACGCCTGTTCACAGGCTCAAGGAAGGCGCCCTGCCAGCCTCGTCAGAGTCCCTGCTGATGCTGGGAAAGGCACTCTCCCCAAAGAGCATCAGAGGAGAAATGGCCGCCACTGTTAGAGCTATTGTTATCTTCTGATAACATCTGTGTGGTTGGCAGGGCCAAGGAGGGGAGTATGTAGGAAGCTGACCCAAAAACAGAGAGAAAGAGAAAACAACAATTTCCACAGCACTGAAGCAATTAGATGAAAACTTCCTGAAAACTAGTGGCTCTTCCGACGCCTGTGTGTGTGTGTGTGTGTGTGTGTGTGTGTGTGTGTGTGTGTGTGTGTGTAGCAGTGAAGTGCTGGAAGACCACTCCTCCTGGGAGACGCTTCCAGCCCCTAGGGCTACACTGTTACCTATTCAAAAGGGCATTTCCCCTTTGAGAGAGGGAGGCCCACAACTTTTCTCTCATCTAAAACACAGATCCTGAATTAGAGGGGCAGTTTGAAAGCCAATGCTTTAGAAAAATTAATGAATGAGACATTATATGTAGAACTTTTAAAATTTCCCCGTTTGTTTGTTTTGATAATTTTCACTGAGGAATGTAAGCATTTTTTGGTTGAATAAATGTAGTTAGGTCCAATTTCTGAAACATAAGGTAAATTTAAAATATAATAGATTATAGTAATGGAATCAATGTCACTGTTAGTTTTACTTAGAATACACCATCTATTTGAACACTAATATGTACATTTTTTTCAGATTTTAACAAAGTATGTATTTTAATTCTTTGGCATTTAAAGGAATGTGTTTTCCTGTGGCAAGAACCCAGTGTCAGAATTATTAGCCAATACTAAAAACAATGAAACACGCCACTTCTTGCCAAGGTGACATTCAAAGTTGCTTCCTGCCTCCCCCAGCCCCCCAAAAAAGAAACTGACGGACAATACCTTTGCTCAGGCTCCTATACTCTCTCTTCCTCTCCCCTCTCCCCCCTACATCTCATAAAGGCCCTTTATTGACTGTGCAGTGTTATACACATAGGAAATGTATCCTTGTGTACCCAGGGTATTTTTTTCCGTTTGTTTTCTCTTCCAGCATTTGATTACTGGCTAGTGAACTGTTTGGGCCCACAGAGATCTCTAGACCACCAGCTCATGTATTTGAAAGGCATCTGTTTATTTTGAAAATGCAAATGTGGCCTACCTCAAAGACTGACAGGCAAGAAATGACCCACTGAGTGGGGGGAGAGGTTTCCAGTCTGGAGCCCTGTCCCTCCCTCGATCACACCAAGACCACTGGCTGTCAGAACCACTTAAACCTGCTCCTGGAATCTGAGTGAAGGGCCCACAATTAAAAATGAGCAGGCCTATCTCTCAATAATTAGCCAGGCAGATCATTTCTCACTCAGTGTTTAAAGTAACGATGAGGACATTTACCAAGGACTCTGAGCCTTTGAAATGGTGGCTCCTAGACTGAGGGCTGCCTGGAGGAGGGCCTGATAACAAGGACACAGAGTTCCTAATGGTGGCCGCTCAGTCCTTAGGAGGAGAAAGCCTGGGAAGGTTAATTCCCTGACTTTGATCTCTGTCAAGGCATACCAGCAAGAATTAATTTACATTTCAGATGAAAAAGGTTGACAGCATGAAAAGGCATCTTGTTTCTGGTATGTGAATGTGCCGTAATAGATCGGGAATTCTGAAAGGAAGTTCTGAGGAAGCTAAAGGGATAAGCCGCACGGCTGCTTTTATTGGGAAGGAGATGAAAGGAAAACAAATTTCAATATGCGCTGCTCTGTAGCAACATGTAGGCCAAATGCTTCCTAAATTTCAAGGGCTGCTCTTTTAAAAATATATAACATATCTTAGCAATCTTAGCAACACCACTTAAGAAAATACTGTGGGCCAGAACTAGAAATACAAATGCATTCCACAGAATCTAAATTTCCAATGAAATGATTTGAAAAAATAATAAATTAGAGAATAACCTTAGAAAACAACCGGAAATGGTTGTGCTATGATAACATCCCTAAGCCACTTCCTGTAGGCTCCTAAAGCGGGGAGCTGCTGTATCTGGGTCTCGTTCTACTCGGAAATGTCCTAATGGGACGAAGAGAGGCTTGTAACGAGATTATGTTTGGGGAAGATCACGACCCCAAACAGAAAAGTCAGAATGAGTTGCTTTGCTTCTTAGATAAATGCAATTATGCCTTCAAATGTAAAGATAGGGAAAATATTCCCAAGTAAAAGTAAACTGCCCATAAAATTGCAAACATTGCTACCCTATTCATGCACCTTTACCACCAATACAAAACCAGCATACAAATTCCTGTCCATGGTGTTGGCCGAAGGGCAGATGCTGTCTGCCTTTGCTCTGGCTGCCACACCACTTCTTAGAGGGTAGAGGTGGTGTTGGTACCACCTTCATGCCCATCTAAGCCCCTGCAGACTCAGTTAATGGAAGTTCTCAACATCACTTGATAGGCAAGAACACTTTGGCTGCAAGGCTAAGAAAGGGGAGGCGCTCACAAGGCTAAAAAAAAGGAGGCGCCCTTAAAGAAATGTGTTCTCTAAAGTTCCGCTGGGTGCTTGCAAGGCTAAAAAAAAAAAAAAGAGAGAGAGAGACACCCTTAAAGAAGTCTGTTTTTTATAGTTCCGCTGAGCAACATTATCCTTCCATGGTAGCTACCCCATAGGTGCTCCACTGAAAAGATACAATTATCACTATCCTGATAGTATGATGATGACGCAGACCCATTTCTGTTTTACAGCAGTGTTCACTTGGCATGAACAGAGTGCAAAACAGGGAGCACTCTAAAGATGATTTTCACTTAGGGAAAATTGGATTTATGATTCCTAATACTGAACTCAGTGGATCAACAATAAATACGCTCAAGAAAGTTTAAATTTTAAAACGCATGTTGGTCTTTGTACCAAACTGTAAGATCAGAAACCAGTTCAGTACCTTCGTTTAATGAGACTGTGTGTGTGTGTGTGTGTGTGTGTGTGTGTGTGTGTGTGTGTGTTGAGAAGCAGGCAAGTAGGGAACAAATGATGTGCTTTGAGTTCTCTCTTAAGCTGTAACAAGAATTGCATCCCTCTTCCTGAGGCTTTGAAGTTGTAGAGCTTAGAATTCCTAGGGGATGGTGTTAAAAGTTAACATTTGCATTTTAATAGCACCCTTTCCACCCAACTATTTTAGTTTTGAATGAAGACATCAGGCTTCTACAGTGGTCTAAGAGTTCTGAGAAGTTTACTTGGAGCCAGGTTCTGGGCAGAGACCTCTTTGAAAAGGTTGCAGCTATTTTATTTAAGAGTTTACTTCAAGCTCAGCTGTATGTGAAATCCTATCTCTCTCTCTGCTGCTGAGTCTACCAGCCTGGCTCTTTCTCTCATTCTGTCTCCAATTTCTTGTGGCTCCTGGAGCTCAGGGGACTGTTTCTTCCAGAGCCTCGATTAGGAGTATGCAGTTTCAAATGAGGGAGGGAGCCCAGGCTGGCAACCACAGTGGACACTGCCATTTGCCGAAGAGCAGAGTGACTGAAGAGCCAGAGTGGGGACGGATGAGTCAGAAACCAGAGCTCACACCTCTCAGGCTGCCAAGGGCACACTGAGCCACAGAAGCCACCATGTGCTCATGCCATGGGGCCCAGAGGACCATGATAGCTGCATATAGGCCTGGATTTGGGAAACTCAGTTTGCTGGGAAACCCTGAGTGATTCCTCCTCGGTGATGCTGAGAGAGAGGTCTTGCATATAATTAGAGAATTCCAAAATGGGAAGGCACCTTCCGGACCTTTTTAACCAGTGCTCTCATTTAACAGATGAGGGACATGTGACTCCAAGAGGGAAAGGGTTTTGTTCAGGTGGCAGCATGCGATGCTGACTCTATCCAAACGGCTTGTGTTCAAATGCTGGCTCGGCAACTAATGAGCTGTGTGAGGGTGGACAAGTCCCTTCACTTCTCAGGGCCTCAATTTCCTCCTCTATAATATCAGGTATACAAGAGAACCCAGTCAGAGCATCCTTAGCCAAGCATGGCAAACAGCAAATGCTCATGCTCACTGTTAGCATCAAAGTTATCACACAAGGAGGATTGGAACAAACACTAGGACTCCTGTCTCCCAGAACTCCTGACTCATTCCAGTGCTCCTGAATTATTAACCATTCAGCTTTTCTACACTCATAGGAAGTTAGTCACAGAATATTTTCAAGTGGACACTGTGAAAATGATGTTTTAATTACCTGCTTGATTATGAGCAGCAGACTCACTCCTTCTGTTGCTTATTTTCTTAAATTTCCTCCGAGCATCATATCCTCTCCAGGCTAAAAATATAAAACCATGTGCTAGGAATGACATTCATTTAAGAACGTGCCAGAGAATTGATATAAGCTGTTTTCCCCTCCAATCTATTGCCCGTCTCATCCTCCCTCCTGCTTTCTCACTGAACAAAATAAGCAGAGGTATGTGAGCTATGGTGAGAAGAGAGGCCTCTCTGTTCTCACAGCTTGGCTTTGAAGATGCTTCTGAGGGGTTGCTTTTGTTCAGGCAGTGATTTCCAGAACACTCTGGGTTCCATTGATGAATCACGTGGGACCCCTACCCCAGGTGAGATGGTTTCCTGTCATTCTAATCCCTGGAGAAAGCCCTGTCTTCAAGACTTGGGGATATGATACAGGGGGAGGGTTTTGGGAGGGATGGTAGAAAGGAACTGGAATAGCTTGACCCTTTCAAAATCTGTTATTTGGGAGAAAAATATAAACATGAAAGTTGAAGAAGAGAAAGAGGGGAGTCGAGGGAAATAATAAGTAGCACAACATTGTCATTTGCTGTGAGTGAATTCTGTGCCGAGAGGTATGCTGAGGGAGAGGAAGATGTGCAGTGGGAAGGGAAAAGGCAGGGAAGAAAGGTGAAAAAAGAGAAAAGAGGAAGGGACTCTCTGGGGCAAAGGTGGTAAGTCCTTTAGATACAAAACTGGGGCATTAAGCCACCCAGAGGAGCATAACGTCTCTCTTTGTTCCTTCCATCTCTCAGCATCACAACTCTCCAAGTTGCTGGGTGAGCTCATGAAGTCCAAAATCAACTGAGGCACATTAGGATTCTGGGTTATGAGATCATAAGGGAAATCATCCAGTTTGTTCAAGATCTGGTGCTTTCATAATCATTTGTCAATTGCACAGAAACTTAAATGTTGTGTGTAACACTAATGACACATATATGTAAACAGAGTTACTGACTAGGCAGGGCACATGAAAGACATTAGCAACCTGTCCCCTTGGTTTATAAGTTCCATCTGGACTAGAAAACCTTCTGGAAATGACATTAGTAACTCTGGTACAGAACACCTCACCACAGACCTGAAGTGTATATTATCTCAGTCTTTCTGGGAGATGTGGCACATGTCTGTGTGACTGGGGCTTTACATCATTGGTCCATTTATACTGCCACTATCTATCTTGCCACTTGTGTTGTAAAGACATGTTTGCTTACCTGCAAGCCAGGGACCATGGCAGTTGCTGGGGCTCAGATAATAATTCCCCAAAATATGCTGTTTGAACTTCAAACTTAGAGCACCTGGGGAGCAGCAAATGCAGGGAAGGACTTTCTCTGAACTCTCCCTATCTATTAAAGGCTAGCTCCTCCAGAAGATTTTCAACTGTGTGAATCCCTTCCCCAGATCGCTCATCAACCAGGGGAAATTGATGCATACCCCAGGAAGGAAAACTGGAGTAAATATCACCCAGAGGTCAGATGAAGTTTGTTCCAGGCTATTGCCTGTTCTTTAGGCCCATTGATTTCCCCAGAAAATCTTTTAATCTTCCCTTAAAATTATCTACATCTTCCACTTCCCTCTCCCCTATACAGAGGGTATTTAAGCTTCAACCATCTGGCCTTTGAGTTTCATACTTTTTATGACTTGCATGTTAATAAATTTGTATGTCTTTTCTCCTGTTAATCTGTCTTCATCAGTTTGTTTTATAGACGCAAATTATCAAACCTTCAGCACACAAAGTTTCTTTCACCCCTACACAGTCTTGCTCATGGCTGTGATTTCAGCACCTAGCCTGTGCAGTAGGCACTTGATACACTTTTTTTTTTTTTTTTTTTTGAGACGGAGTCTTGCTCTCTTGCCCAGGCTGGAGCACAGTAGCACAATCTCGACTCACTGCAAGCTCCGCCTCCCGGGTTTACGCCATTCTCCTGCCTCAGCCTCCCGAGTAGCTGGGACTACAGGCACCTGCCACCACGCCCGACTAATTTTTTGTATTTTTAGTAGAGACGGGGTTTCACCATGTTAGCCAGGATGGTCTCGATCTCCTGACCTCGTGATCTGCCCGCCCTGGCCTCCCAAAAGTGCAGCGATTATAGGCGTGAGCCACTGTGCCCAGCCTGCACTTGATACACATTTGTGGAAGGAAAGAAGGAAAGAAGGAAGGAAGGAAGGAAGGAAGGAAGGAAGGAAGGAAGGAAGGAAGGGAGGGAGGGAGGGAG
>NW_016816196.1:148229-154089 GCF_001698545.2 Rhinopithecus bieti
AGGGAAGGAGGGAGGGAGGGAAACCACTTAGAAAAGAAACAGTTGAGTATTCCCCAGTACTTAATGACATGCCAATACCCAGAGCCAGAGCAGTATTTATGAGAACTGGACCATTTACCTGACTGGATGGCAATGGCTCCCTTCTCTCTCTTCTCTCTGACTCTTTTGTATCTCCTGGCTCCAAGCCACCCCTTGGTATATGCCTGTAGCACAACCACTCTGCCTATGACTTCTTGAAGTAGCAAATTTAATTGCTCAACATGGTAATATTTGAGAAAAACCTGAAACGAGACATTATTTTTAACATTATATATGGGTTCCTCAACAGAAATTCACTCTACTACAGCATATTCTAAATGAAAATATTAAAACAATGATATAAATAAAGTTTATAGTGATGTGACTTATGCTCACATTACTGACTTCATGGGGGTAAATACAATTCTCCTTCTAAGATTGAGCCAATCCTTGATAATTGATGTAAGCAGATGATGAGGTCAACAGGGTTTTAGTGATTCCAAATGCTCTCCAGGCCTGTCTCATGTCAGTCAGGAGTTCCATTTTCTCAGTATGAGCTCTATCTACTCTCTTTCCCCATAGCCTCTGATAAAGGTGCTGACCAAGAGGAATGACCCAGCCAACAGTGGAAGTTCAGAGGGTGAGGTACCTGGATGATCCACAGTGATCTAATTTCTGCTGAGTAGAAGCAGTGTTGCCATCGACAATAAGGCTGAGGCTGGTTTTTTAAGGCAATCAGGATGGACCATAAAAACCTGGGATCCTATGGGGACGTGATGTTCTCCCAAATGAAAAGCTACAGATGCTGAGACTAATAATCAGGCTATGTAGCAAATAACATGAGTCCAGTGAAAAAATGGACAAAACTCTACTAGAAACTCACCACTGCCATTGATATGATTTGTGTATTTACATGTGGTATTGGAATAAGCAGCACTGAGAAAAGAAACATTTTTAAATGAGCTCAAAGATTTCATTCTAGAAATGCTAAATGTCTCTCAAATTACATACAGAACAGGAGGCAAACCCTCCTCCTCTACTCCCTAAGGTCCCCAACCTCTTGACATAAGACCAGCAAAGATCATTGTTAGGCTGGGGTCTTGTTTGCTAAGCTACACAACTTACAGAGCCATTCATGCCAGTGACATCACTGACAAGAGACAAAGAAATCATATGGGACAATTTGAACAATAAAGAACAAACTACCTTTGTTTTTCCCAGCACCCAGTGATCTAATCTGGACTTTTCCAAGATAGCCACACAGCTCTCTTTGCTGGCAAGAGGTGTTTGATGTGCTCTGAATGCCAAGTAATAATACCTGCAAAATAAAAGAGTTTAGTGAAGCATTTTCAGTCATCATTTGAGTCAGCATAGTAGAATTACTTGGGGTCATTGACACACCTTGTTTTTTAATAGTAAATATTTGTCGAGCACCAAAAATAGCATAGTAGGTAGTAAAAGACACAAAATTTATATTTATTAACTTGGCTCTTACCTACTTTCATATGCTCTGCAATGTGTATTTATTTCCCTTTTGATGTTGCTTTGTAATTCATATTCAGTGCATACTTGGTGTCTAATGCATGCAAAATCAAAATATCTAATCCTTTTAGAAAGCTGAAATGTAGACAACTTCCCTAGTGAAAGTAGTATCACTACTATAAAAAAGAAATTCCATTGTATATATTTTGACTCCTTTGCAAAGTCCCATCTAAAGCAATTTGTAGATAGCAGAAGTGATCACAGCCTAACACTACTGATTCTGTGGAGGGATTCATCTTACTCAACGTATAGAGGAGGTGTGTTTTCTTGATACAATCATGAAAACCACATTTGTTTTCTTACATTACTTCATTTTACTGAACTTCCAAACTTTCAGATGAAAGAATTTCAAAGAAAAACATTGTAAGCACGGAAAAGTATCTTTTTTTTTTTTTTTTTTTGAGGCAGAGTTTTACTCTTGTTGCCCAGGCTAGAGTGCAATGGCACCATCCCGGCTCACTGCAACCTCTGCCTCCTGGGTTCAAGCGATTCTCCTGCCTCAGCCTCCCGAGTAGCTGGGACTACAGGCGTGTACCACCACATCCAGCTAATTTTATGTTTTTAGTAGAGATGCTGTTTCACCATGTTGGTCAGGCTGGTCTTGAACTCCTGACCTCAGGTGATCCACTGGCCTCGGCCTCCCAAAATGCTGGGATTACAGGTTGGAGCCACCTTGCCCAGCCAGGAAAAATATATTTTCCTCACCCATCCAAGTTCACAGCTGAGGCCCCTAGAACAAGAGACGGATTAACAAGAGAAATACATACAAATTCATTTAATGTCAGTTTTAAGTGACACAGAAGCCTTCATGAGGAAATGAAAACCTGAAGAAACAATTAGACTTGTGTATTTCTATGCCAGCTTTGATGAAGAAGTAGATAATTGTGGAGAAACAGACTTGAAAAAAGAGTTTATTACCCTAATGGTAATTAACTGAGGGAATTTAGCAAGACCTGTTTGTTCAGATTCTTCTCTTCGTACCTGTGTCTTCAGAGATAAGAATGTTCCTTTTCTTTGGGTATAGGAAGAGTAGCTTTCACATGTGGGTCTTATGACCTGCTTCAGGGCAGAAGGGCAGGAGAAGGTGAGAGTGACCTTACTGCCTCTGCTATTTTCTCAAATGCTACAGTGCCATATTTTGGGGTAGTGTGTCTTTAAGTCCATCGTTACCAAAAGGGTTTTTTCCTCCCCTTTCCTTTCTTCTCCTTTATTCTCCCTGTTTTTTAAAAATATAACTTGCTGAGGCACCAGGCATAGTGGCTCATTCCTATAATCCCAGTACTTTGAGAGGCCAAAGTGGGAGGATCACTTAAGCCCAGGAGTTGTTTGAGACCAGCCTGGGCAACATGGTCAAATCCCATCTCTGCAAAAAATTTAAAAAATTAGCCAGGCATGGTGACATGTGTCTGTAGTCCCACCTACTTTGGAGGCTGAGGCAGGAGGATGGCTTAAGCCTGAAATTTGGAGCTGCAGTGAGCCATGATCATACCACTGCACGCTAGCCTGGGTGACACAAATCTTGTCTCAAAATTTAAAAACATACATATATATAAATATTTATTATATATTATANTTATACATATAATATATATTATATATAACTTTTTAAATATATTATCCTTTTAGAAAATCTCACCTTAGTTTTCTTCAGAAAACTTGCAAGGAGTTTTTTCTCTGCTCTTTGCTGCCATCTATAATTAAGTTCAATCCCTTGATAACTTTGAAATAAATTTAATTTCTTTGTCAAAGGATTTTCCTGCCGTTCCTCAAATAAGACTAATCTGCTATTTTGAAATTACTTTTAAATATAGAGCTGGTTTTACTTTTTAAAATAATCACCAAAATGTGAACGATATCCCTCCCCCTGCCAAATATATCCATATCTTCCTGTTTACGGAAGAATACGGCTACCTAATCAGTACTTGACTCATTCAACTTTATCTTCCGGCTACAAGATTATTTTTCAAGTTAGGATACAAAGCTGAAGTTTCTGGAAACATTTGCATTCAGAAACCCTGGGGCTGTTTCCAAGGCTATGAAAATCTGTTTCCACCTTTGGGGAGGAGGGGCAATGCTCTCTGAACCTGAACAGTGGCCAAGACCAGATGATGCTAGATCATTTGGCAGAACCCAGGAACCTGCTCATAGCAGATATCTTCCAGAGCTAAGGGGGAGGAGGGACAGCCAGGAGTCAAGCTTAGACCTTTCTCTGGACAGTTCATGGCATCAGCATAGATTCTTCAGCCCCAGGTTCTCCCCCACCGTAGTTTTCGTTATGATTTCTCTGACTTGGCTTTGGCCACAGCAAAATGATTGTGTCGTGGAGCACACAGGGATGGTGGGAATGGCTGGCAAATCTATTGCAGTGAGAAAAGTCAGTGGTAAAATCAGGATTTCCTATACTTTTAGGACCAGACATTTACAACATGGGCTCCACTGGCTTTAAGTAGCCCAGGCTTGCTTATGGTGAATGCTCAGTGTTACTGGTGATTAAGTATTTAAAGAATCTAATGAATGACCAGCACAGCACCTTGAAAGATATAAGAGGAGTGCAAGATATGTTCCAATTCACCAGTCAAAGATTTATACTTCTTTTTCAGACATCTGTGGGTGGTTTTTTTTTTCTTTTTTTTTTTTTTTAGCAACTGTTAGTTTCTAAATGGGCAGAATGTATCCTGAACATTCATATTAGAACTTAACTTTGGTTTTCAGTCCATCAACCAAAACATCTTAATTTATTACGATAATAATATTCATATCTAGCTTAGTTCAGAAAGAGTTGGGTAACAGTACTGTATGTAAAGAGGTAGTTTTCAAAATATAGTGAAGAAACATATAAGTGACATATCTATAGTAATCAAGTAAGAAAAGCATAATGTATTTCCTTCATGGAATAATTTTGGATTCTAGCAGGTACCACGGTGATAAATCACTTTCAGCTCCTGTGTACTTCAATGTAAAGGCTAAACTGAAAGGGACCAAGCCAAGAGGGTCATCAGGAAGGGAGAGTTTTCTGGAGAGATTCATTTTATGCCTTTCCTGAAGCAGCATGATGAGTTAATCAAGCAAAAGATATGCAACAGCAAAATAATAAATGTAAAAGTCTAGAGAATCTGCACACTTGAGGGCATTGCAAAAACCAGACTTCCCTGAACTGCCTCTTCTACGTAGAATTGCTTTTACATATTGGAGTCTGAGCACTGAGTTCAGAGTCAGAAGATCTCTGTCTCTGACTGTGGGTGAGCCACTCACCTCTCTGTACCTAACTTTCTACAGGTGGGAATAGGAATCAGATAAGTGGTTCTTAACTCTTATCTTGGGTAGGGAGAAGGACATGGGGCTCAAGGGTCTATGAAAGTCTGGTAAAAGTTATACACATTCTATCTTGGAAAATGCTCTTAACACAACACATTGCATAAAATGTCAAGAAATCCACATTATTTTTCTTTTTTCTACCTTTTTTTTTTTTTTTCTTTTTGAAACACAGTTTCACTCTGTTGCCCAGGCTGGAGTACAGTGGTGTGATCTGGGCTCACTGCAACCTCTGTCTCCCAGGTTCAAGCAATTCTCGTGCCTCAGCCTCCTGAGTAGCTGGGATTACAGGCATGCACCACCACACCTGGCTAATCTTTGTATTTTTAGTAGAGACGGGGTTTTGCCATGTTGGCCAGGCAGGTCTTGAACTCCTGACCTCAAGTGCTGGGATTACAGGTATGAGCCACCGCACCTGGCTCCACATAACTTCTGACAGCCCTCAAGGACCAAAGAGCACTTCCTGCTGCAGAACTTTATGGAAGACATAAATTTCCCAAGCCTTCATTTTATTAAAACATATAAGCTATCGAGGCCGGGCGCGGTGGCTCAAGCCTGTAATCCCAGCACTTTGGGAGGCCGAGACGGGCGGATCACGAGGTCAGGAGATCGAGACCATCCTGGCTAACACGGTGAAACCCCGTCTCTACTAAAATACAAAATCTAGCCGGGCGTGGTGGCGGGCGCCTGTAGTCCCAGCTACTCGGGAGGCTGAGGCAGGAGAATGGCGTGAACCCGGGAGGCGGAGCTTGCAGTGATCTGAGATCCGGCTACTGCACTCCAGCCCGGTCGACAGAGCAAGACTCCGTCTCAAAAAAATAAAAAATAAAAAAATAAAAAATAAAAACATATAAGCTATCAAAATAGTATATATCCAGTTGAAAAATATCTGCAGGGCGTGGTGGCTCAAGCCTGTAATCCCAGCACTTTGGGAGGCCGAGACGGGCGGATCACGAGGTCAGGAGATCGAGACCATCCTGGCTAACAT
>NW_016816196.1:154374-166918 GCF_001698545.2 Rhinopithecus bieti
TAGCCAGGATGGTCTCGATCTCCTGACCTCGTGATCCGCCCGTCTCGGCCTCCCAAAGTGCTGGGATTACAGGCTTGAGCCACCGCGCCTGGCCTCAAGGAAGCATTTTTAAATGTAACAGGCAAAGCAGTTTGGGGAGTATTAGCAAAAGCAGCAGGCAACTAGAGATACCTTCTCCTGCATTTAAATTATGGAATCATAAACTGGAAGGATCTGTAAGATTCCAGGATATGTTTGTTTTATATTGCTGTATAACAAATTACTTCAAAATTTAATGCCTTAAAAACAGATATGTATCATCACACAGTTTCTGAGGGTCAGGAATTCAGGAGCATCTTATTCCTGACCCAGGGTCTCTCATGAGATTCCAGTCAAGATGTCAGCCATGGCTGCAGTCATCTGAAAGCCTGACTGGCACTGGAGGATCCATTTCCAAGGTGACTCACTCACATGGCTGTTGATGGAAAGATTCCGTTCCTTGCTGGCTATTGGCAGGAGGCCTCAGCTCCTTGCCACATGGGCCTCTCCAGGGGACTGCCTGAGTGGCTTCATTACATAGGAGATGGCTTCCCTCAGAACAAAGGGTCTCAGGGTCGGGGTGGGGGGCAGAGAGGGAGAGAAAGAAAAGAATTTGCAATGTGTTTTATGACCTAGGCTTAGAAGTGACATACTCTTGTTTCTTCTATATTCTTCTATTCCTTAGAAGTGAGTCACTAAGTCCAGATCACATTCAATGGGAGAGGAATGAAGGGGGGAATACCAAATAATTTCTAGACATATTTTAAAGCCACCACAAAAGATCTCTCAAGCTCATCAAGTCTTCTGGCTAGTAATGATAACAAAAACCACTCTTAATGATATAAAATGACTTGGGGCCGGGCGCAGTGGCTCACGCCTGTAATCCCAGCACTTTGGGAGGCCGAGATGGGCGGATCACAAGGTCAGGAGATCGAGACCATCCTGGCTAACACGGTGAAACCTCATCTCTACTAAAAATACAAAAAATTAGCCGGGTGTGGTGGTGGGCACCTGTAGTCCCAGCTACACAGGAGGCTGAGGCAGGAGAATGGCATAAACCCCGGAGGCGGAGCTTGCAGTGAGCTGAGATCGCGCCACTGCACTCCAGCCTGGGCAACACAGTGAGACTCCGTCTCAAAAAAAAAAAAAAAAACATGACTTATCCAAGATGACAGATTAAATGACAGAGGCTAAAATTATTATCCAAGGTCACTGATGTCCAGGTCATTAATATTTTTAAACAACTGATAAGACTCCAGCTAATGAAGTTTAATTTTTGATGCAAGGGAAAAAAAACAAGAAAGAGTCAAGTTAAATGCTACTTCTTGCCAGAAAAGAAAAGACTGACAAATTTGCCTACAGAAAAATAAAATTTTTCTAACTGAAAAAAATTGGAGATTTGGGAGGAATTGATCTCTTTTAGCTCTTTAGCTTTTGTTTGTTTAGATATAATGGGTTTTCCATGTTACACTTTATTACGCTCTTTATAGAGAGGCCCCAACAAAATGCTATTGTTCGGAATGTAGACACATCCCTCATCAAATCAATGGTGGTTAATTTCTTGGCCTATGTAACTGATTTAACTTGAAGAGTATTACCTTTGAGGGTAGAAGGGAGCTTTCATTTCCCCACATTCTCCTTTCTTATGTTCTTTAGTGCAAATGAAGATAAATCTTTGGTAAGACAGAGTAGAGAAAGAGACTTTGTTAAATGCACCACAGTTGTCCCATGAGACCTGGTCCATGTCAGCAAAAACAAGGTTTGTGGTCTTTGCTCTGGCTCCACTCAAAAGAATGTGAAGGACATAAGTCTGAGAAATTGTAACGACCAAACATTGCTTTTCCAGGACAGAGCCAGAAACAAAGTCTATCAGGTCTCCAGGAACTTCCAGGCTTTCCGCCAGAGGAAGCAGGACCTTAAAGAGAAGACAGGTAGGAGAGACTGAGGGCACTATGGAGAAGGAGTAAAGAGGGAAGGTGGCCCTGGACTCTATTCAACATGAGCTCTGTATTTACTGAAAGACAACTTAATTATGGAGGAAAAGAAGTGTTTAGAAATTTTGGAATCTTTGTGTGTTCCTGATCAGTTGTCAGATTATTTCTCAGGTTATTTTATTTCATGTAAAGAACTAGTACCTGACCTCTTTCAACACAACATGGGTAAAACTGAACTGAACTGAACTGATCAGACTTCAGACTCTACTACCACATGTTGAGAGCTACCACCTAGGCAGCTAGAATTTATAGGACAGAAAACTAGGAGAGAACTAAAGAGAAAGAGATCTGTGGAGGATATCCTCAAGCACTCAGCAAAGTACTAACTGGGACATGCATACGAGGAAACTATCCAAGGCTGGAAAGAACCATCTGAGAGGATTAGAGGGAACAGTGCCTGGTGCTTACAAAGGGCTGGCAATACCAGCTGCTTATGCCAGCCTGACCAGTTGACCTCATAATTCATAGGACAATAGAGTACTCAGAAGGATCTTACTTCATAGTGAGGAAATATTAGTCATTAACACAGCTCTGGTTCTACCTAACAAATCTTTTTTTTTTTTTTTTTTGGAGACGGAGTCTCATCTCTGTCTCCCAGGCTGAAGTACAATGACGAGATCCAGCTCACTGCAGTCTCTGCCTACCAGGTTCAAGCGATTCTCCTGCCTCAGCTTTCTGAGTAACTGGGATTGCAGGCATGCACCACCACACCTGGCTACTTTTTGTATTTTTAGTAGAGATAAGGTTTTGCCACGTTGACCAGGCTGGTCTTGAACTCCTGACCTGAAGTGATCCACCACCCCGGCCTTCCAAAGTGCTGACATGTGTACATGACACATTTACCATGATATGCCATATTCTGGTTCATAAAATATGATTTAATAAATTAAAAAATATGTGGCCGGGTACGGTGGGTCATGCCTGTAATCCCAGCACTTTGGGAGGCCGAGGTGGGTGGATCACGAGGTCAGAAGATTGAGACCATCCTGGCTAACACGGTGAAATCCTGTGTCTACTAAAAATACAGAAAAAATTAGCCGGGTGTGGTGGCAGGCGCCTGTAGTCCCAGCTACTCGGGAGGCTGAGGCAGGAGAACGGAGTGAATCCAGGAGATGGAGCTTGCAATGAGCCCAGATTGCCATTGCACTCCAGCCTGGGTGACCAGAGCGAGACTCTGTCTCAAAAAAACAAAAACAAAAACAAAAAAACCATATTGATGCCCATTCACAGAGATTCAGATTTAAATTGGTCTGGGATAGAACTCAAGTATTATCTCAAAAAAATTAATTAATTAATTAATTTAAAAATACTCAAGTCACACAAGTATGTTCTCTAGCCACAGTGGAATTAAATTAGAAATCAACAGAAAGATATTTGGAAAATTCCCAAATATTTGTGAAGGGACTTCTAAGTTACCCAGAGGCCAGAGAAAAAATCAAAAAGGAAATTGGAAAGTACTTTAAATGAAATAAAAATGAAAATACAATGTATCAAGATTTGTGGGATACTGCTAAAGCAGTATTTAGAAATGTCCAGTGTTAAAAACTTACCAGAAAAGAAGAATGGTCTCAAATACATGACCTCACCTCCACCATAAGAGATTAGAAAAAGAAGAGCAAATTAAACCCAAAGTAAGCAGAATAAAGGAAATAATAAAGATCAAAGTAGAAGTCAATGAAATAGAAAATAGGAAAGCAATTGATGAAACCAAAAGCTGGTTTTCTGAGAAAGTTAATAAAATTGGTAAACCTCTAGCCATACACATCAGAAAAAAAAGAAAGGAAAAGAAGAAACAAATGACGAATATCAGGTATGAGATTGGTGATATCCTATAGTTTCTATACATATTAAAAGAATGGTCAGGGAAATATTATGAATGACTTCATGCCATACCATAAGCTAAAGAGAAAAAGCATATGATCTTAATAAATGAAAAAAAGCATTTGACAAAATCCAACATCTAATTCTTATTAAAAATTAAAAAAAATTAATACTCTCAACAACCTCAAACTAGGAGGCAACTTTCTGAATCTTGATTTTTAAAAGATATCTATGAAAAACTTACAGCTAACACCATATTTAATGGTGAAAAGCTGAATGCTATCCTCCTAAGATTAGGAACAAATCAAGCTGTCCACTCTCATCACTTCTATTCAACATTGTACCAGATGTCCTAGCCAGTACAATAAGACAAAAAAATAAATAACATCCATGTTTGAAGGGCATAAGTAGAATTGTCCTAACTTGAAAATGACACAATTATTTGTGCAGAAAATCCAATGTAATCTACAAAAAAGCTACCATAACTAGTAAGTTAATTTAGCAAGGCTTTAGGATAAAGATCAATATACAAAAATCATTGTACTTCTATATATTAGCAACAAACAATTAGAAATTGAAAATGAGGCCGGGTACCATGAAAATTACTCCTGTAATTCCAGCACTTTGGGAGGCCGAGGAGGGCGGATCACGAGGTCAGGAGATTGAGACCATCCTGGCTAACACGGTGAAACCCTGTCTCTACTAGAAGTACAAAAAATTAGCTGGGCGTGGTGGTGGGTGCCTGTAGTCCTAGCTACTCGGGAGGCTGAGGCAGGAGAATGGCATGAACCCGGGAGGTGGAGCTTGCAGTGAGTCGAGATCATGCCACTGCACTCCAGCCTGGGCAACAGTGCAAGACTCCATCTCAAAAAAAAAAAAAAAAAGAAAGAAAAGAAACTGAAAATGAAAAAATATATTCGTAATAGCATTTTAATGTAAAATAAATAGGGATAAATCTGACAATGTGCAATGCCTGTACACTGAAAACTACAAAACATTGGCCAAAAAAAACTAAAGAAGACCTAAATAAATGGAGAGAGATATCATGTTTATAGGTCAGAAGAATTCATATTGTTATTATTTAAGTAAAGCAGATTACCCTCTATAATGTGGGTGGCCATCATAAAATTAGTTGAAAGCCTTAAGGGAAAAGATTGAAGTCCCGTGACAAGGAAGAAAGGGATTCTGTCTCTAGACTTTACTGAGTCTACACAACACACACACACACACACACACACACACACACACACCCTACTGGTTTTGTTTCTCTGGAGAACCCTGATTGCTCTCATGTAGGCAAACTGAGGACACAGAGCCAACCTTGGTGATAAACTTACAATATTGCGAAAGGTAGAGGTAAGTTCTGTGCAAAACTGTAAATGGTAGAAGGTTGTTTTTAGTGACTTCCTTCCCTATCATTTCTGTTCTCTTTGTTCACTGACTGCCCAGGTTCCCCATAGATTTGGGGGCTTCCACACCGCACACTGGGGATCTAGGACACCTCAATCTCGTTGTTCCTCCTCACACTCATAAACAGATGTTCCCTGCCGTGTGTCAAAACTCTCTATGCCTGGGCATTCCCACAGGGCTGTCTGTGCAAGGGACTGGCTGGCTCCTTTAGTAAACATTTAGATCCTGAGGAGGAGCTTAAAATCATTGATAAAAACTCTTTCTTTCTACAGAGGAGAAAGCCAGAGAGAAGGCAATTGGCCCAAGATGAGAAATTTAATAAGTGGAAGATCTGAGGCTTACCCAGGTCTTTTAATTCAGGCTTCTCTACACTTAACAAACCTTCCTAGCTCTTCCTGTGTGCACCTGGTATTTCTGACTCTCTAGCAGGGACTTTTGATGCTCCAGTACCTTTCACCTCATTGGAACTCATGAGTGTTTACAGATATCTGGAATATCAAGCTTTTGACTTAAAGTGTTGATTTCTTCTGTCTGAGTACCAGCTGTCTGGTTGTCCTTAACATATATGTGAGGGATCCAAAGAATATTCTATTTGGATTAGTATATCAGTAAGGTGTTTCTGTTTCAGTAGAAAGCTATATATATTGTCTTTAAAATGCCTTTCTGGGTTATCAGATTATTGGAGTCCTGTTCATCCCCTTTGAGCCATTTTGCAACTCTTTCTAAATTCCAACTGATAAATAGATATGTAAATTCTGTCCAGCCTGATAATGATTCTAACTGACTTCCTCCCCACTGCAGAAAACCAGTTTTATCTCCATTTGCAATTCATCCCAACATTCTTTTATTTCATATAAGCTATGCTATTTTGACTCTTCCTTTGAACTGATTATAACATCTGCCTAGTTCCCTCATAACATGTGAATAAAATAAATTCTTTTTAACACATTCATCTCTATTTCCGTATGCCAGTCATGATTTTATCTTCTTCTGAACATTTTTTTTTTTAATAAGGGAAAGAAAGAAGTACAAAAATCTAGGCTATAGATCCAGGTTTGACACAAAGGTGCACACACAAATGGGCAAGTTTTGAGGTAGGAAGTCTTCATACCTGGGTAGACCTAATGCTACCAAGCAATCCTAAAAGGCATACCTAGTAGGCAAACAAAAAAAAAAAAAAAAAAAAAAAAAAAAAAAAACAAAAAAAAAAAAAAAAACTGCCACTTTTCTACTTACAATCTTTGAAGTGGAAAATACTCGTGGAATATGCTCATGTTGGACTTTACCAAGAAAGTCAAACTATTTCCCAAAGAGATTACACCAATTTATATCCTCACCACTAGAATAAGAGAGTCCCATTTCTCTCTAACTGTGACAATCTTGGAATTAACAGACTTTTTGGTTACTGCCAAAATAGGTATAACATGGTGTTGAATTGTGGTTTTAATTTGTATTTCCTTGATTAAATAGGCGGGGCTTTTCCTTTTGTTTTCAATGATGTTCTCTCACAATGAACAATGAATTTTATTTCTCTATTTTTTCCTCATGGTTACTCTTACTCCTGGAAACGAAAGGAGAAAGAAGAATCAGCATTTTAGATAAAAATTACATTAGTGTGGGATATTGCTTACATTTTTTATTGGCACCTCTGATTTTGATCATTCTGCTCCTGCATTTTTGCACTAGGGAAGGATTTGTATGATTTAAAGATGGCTTTGAAATCCTAACCTATAATGAATGAGCTCTGCCTTGATTCATCCCTCCAATTGAGTTTTACACTCAAAGGCATATGAAACATCTGCACCCGGCTCGGAGATTTGTACAACCCTAAGTCAATGTGAAAATTTATCTCAAGGCTAATTATACAGACTGGAACACTTTTTATTTCTCAAGACTTTAAATGAAGTCCTTCTTTTAGAATGGGTCATTCACTCTGTATAGTTTTAGGGCTTTGGTATAACCATGCTGTCACCATTCACCATTTTGTAAATCAAATTGGTTTTTCCTCTCTATTAAGTAAAACTTTACATAGGATCTACTGATGTATCAGGCATGGCCAGAAGTGCTGAATGATATGAGTAGGCAATGTACAAAATTTCCCTGCCCTCATGAAGCTTTATATTCTAGTAGGGAAGACAAACATAACAATATGAAGGACATCATTTTGGATAAGGATAAGAATAAAAAATCAGTGTGGGAGGGTCAGTGAGTATACTTTGGGGGTATATTTTGGAAGGCAGCCTTAAGCAACCAGGATAGTGATGAAACTCAAGCCATGTCATACGAGAAACTGATGAAGAGGCTGGGAATGTGGAGCTGAAAAATAAAAAGACTTAGCAGGGTCTCTTAAACAGTCATATGCAGACCACCTGCATCAGAATCACCTGCAGATTTAATGAAAGATGTGGATTCCTGGGCCACACTCCAGACATAGAATCAGAATCTCTGGGGCTGGGCCTTGGGAGTCTATATTTTAATAAACTCCTACAGTGATATTGAGTACTAAAGTTTGAGAACCACTGACTTAAGGGAACATGATAATTGACTGCCATCAAGTGGAGAAGGGAGATGATTTGTTCAGTAAAGCCCAGAGGGTAGAACTGGGGTAGATGCTTAGAAGCTTCTGAAGGATGGTTTCTTACGGTCAGGGTTATGAAGGACATGATGGTGATCAGATATCTCAACACATGGAATGGGCTACTTCAGGAACTAGGGAGTGATTTCGTAAACCCTGAATCTATTCAATGGGACGCTAGTTGATGAGGTCAAGAATGCTACTGACGAAAGCCTAGCCAGGTAGTTGAACTGGGCAACCCTTCAAGATTCCTTCTAACAAAGATTCTAGGTTGACTTCTCTCTTGGTCAAAAAGAATGGATTTTGTGATTTTTAAAATAGATATTTATCATTGATCCAATACTGTCACTGTGACAAATCTTCAGTTATTGTCTTATGTTTGGATAATAAGTTGGAAGCCTCTTAAAATATCCCTAGATAATCTATTAAGGACTTTAAAACCTCAACTATGATCTCTTTCACAGGATAGTTTCCCCAACATACACCTAGAACAGTGGCTGTCAGTGTAGTGTTCTCATCAGCAGCTGCAGCATGACCCGGAAACTTGTTAAAAATGCATTCTCTCTTCTCTCTCTCTCTCCCTCTCTCTTTCTCACTGAATCAGAAACTCTGGGGGTGAGGCCCACCAATCTGCATTTTAGCTAGCCCTCCAGGAGTTTCTGTTGTGTGAGAAGGCTGGAGAACCACTGACTTAGAGAAATAGAATCCCAGGGAAATTAAGTGACTTGTCTCCAGTGACTGAGTTTATTTATATAAAGAAACTGGCTCCCAAGTTTCTCCATCATCTTTTCTCTTTGTTAGGCTCAAATGACTTACGGAGTCTCTGGAGCACATCATTTTCTCTTGGAAAAGGTCAACTGCTCAGATTCTACCCTAAATAAATCCTCACACATGTTTAATATTTAGGATTGTTTATTGAGCACTGCTAGCAAACAATTGGAAACAATTTTGGTATCCACCAGTAGAGAAACAGCTAAATAAATATCATGAATTTCAGTGAGGGGGTTGAAAGGAATTTTTTAGAGCTATGGAACAACATGGTTTTTATCTCTAACACATATTAAGTAGAAAAGCAAGTTGCCAAATGGTATACAAAGTGTGATTCACAAGCTAAAAGTGCAAATTCCTCTTCCTCTAACTCTCTCTCTCTCTCTTTGTGTTTGTGGGTGTGTGCATGTGTTTGTTTGTGTGTGTGTGTGTGTGTGTGTGTCCTGAAAGGATAAAACTACTAAAGCTACTTTAGAGAGGGACCATCATTGGGCAGATGCTGGGAAATGGAATTAGGGATATGGAAAATAAATTTTAGCTTTATATGTAATACTTAAAATTTCAGAGGAAAGGGTGCTCATACATTATTTTACAATTAAAAGTGACTTCAAGCATTGGGTAAAATTGTTATGGTTTTAATGTAATGGGCCCAAATCCTGGTCAAAGAATTGTGAATATACAAATTTGATCAATATTACTTGCATCTAAGTAGAAATGCCCCCAGTCATATGGCAAAGAAATAAACACTTTTCCCATTTTAAAATATTCCTAGAAGGACCCTCAATCTATATCAATGACCACCCAAACTGTCTACTCAGAGACCCAAAATACTAGACAATTATCTGAACAATTCAATCCATATAAATAATTTTCTCTTATGTAGATAATGGAGGTAGCAGAACTATTTTGGCTTGGATAATTTGATAATTACCCCCAATTGCCCATTTCCCTTTGTGTGTATAAAAATTCAGATTTAGTTTAAACTCTATCTTATATTTACCATAATCCCTGTTACTTTAATTTTTTCCCTTCATGTTTGGCCTTGAGTAAAGAGAGAGAACAGCTGGCCACCATCTGCTGCCTTAAAAAAAGCCATATATTCATTACATCCTTAGACTCCTAAATTTGGGCCTTGGGTTAAGAAATTGCACTAATCTGAGCTATTAGATTGAAAAGGTCCTGAAATTGTAGATTCCTTCTTTCTAATGCAGTATTACTATAGATAGCACTTAGCATACAACAGGTGCTTAATAAATGTTTCTGATACTGCTGCTGCTGCCTCCTCACAAACTTTGAGAGGCTCCTAAAGGGGAAAAATCACAACGACACTGGGAATTGTAAATTGAGGCTGCATTTGCTCAAATTAATTTGTAATAAAAGCTTAAGTTTAAACTGATTATTTACAATTAGAAAAATTATTAATGTATTTTTTTCTGATTGAACTCTACAGATTGATTTCACAGTGAATATTCAGATGTGTTCAACCATCTCTATTTATTTTGAGGATGGGCATTTCACACCCTGATTCCATCACGCACATACTCTCTGTGTAACTTTGAGCTAGTTTCCTCATTTGTAAAACCAGAATAAATACCATCTATCCGGGGGACTACTACCAGTGTTAAGTGAGATGATATATGTAAAACCCTAGCATGAAGCCCACCGCAAGTAGGTTCTCAATAAATGTCCATCTGTCTTCTTCCCTTTAAGAAAAATCTATTTTTCTCTTCCCCTACCCAAACGTGTGAAGAAACATAGTTAGCAATCTTTTCTCTAAGTCATCCCTAAACCATCGTGCTCAGGGGTAGGCAGATATTTACTATAAGCAGCTAGAGCATGCTATACCAGTAATGGTTAAGAGGACAACTGCTCAGCTGACGGACTGGGTAGTGTTCTCCTGGAGCACCACGTTGGGAGGGATTCCAAGGCCACATCGAGGCTGTGAAGAAAACATGCCTTGACTGAAGAGCTGGGTCTGCGGCTAGGGCTGAAGAGTGAAGTTGTGCTCATACCCATGTATGTGCCATCCCCATGCCAGGAGGTTTCCTCACATTCTCCTTCCTCCTTTTCTCCTCTTCCCCCTTTTCTCCATGTTGTTATTTTCTTCATTCCTTTTTCTTTTTGCTGCTTCATTGTTATTATCTAACATAAGTTAGCCCCACTGATATGTGTTTTAAAGAATCTCCAAGCAAGGAATTTTAATTCAGCCATTGATTTCCAGAGTAACCTAGGCAAGCAAATCCAAATGTCCAGATATTATTTAATGCCTTCATCATGTCTTTCCTCTTATTTTCCTTTATTATTTCTTCTTTCCTACAACTGAATTAATTCATGAGGTTGCTTATAACACAGAACATTTGGAAAATCAGGAAAGATAGCCTGGACTTATTATTCTGCCACCATTCAGTATTTTGGAGAACAGTGAGATCAATATTAATTCGTGCATCCACTTTTTCAAATCACCACTACAAATTCCTGGCTAAATCTGCAGAGCTATCAACTACAGAAATGATTTTTCTAATTGACTATGTGAAAAGCCACTGCCAGCAGCGTGGGCTCCATGAAAAAGGCAGGGCTTGAAAGAATTAGTTTTGGGATATTGTCCCAACTGCCTTAGGCAACTAAGAAAGGGTCCTCAGCCCACAATGCCAATTTGAACCCATCTTGCCCCATAAGAATGAGTAGAGGTGGTCACAGAAGTTCTCTTTAGCCTATAACATTCTGGAGAGACTGATATTGCCTATCCCTAGAGCTACCTTGGGGAAGTGATTTCACCTCTGTTGCCTCAGACTCTGTAAATTAGATCTGAAAATATAGATCTGTAAATGAGAAAGTTGGAACATGCCATCTCTTAGAGTCTTTCGGTGATATTGTAAAAGACATTTTAAGAAAGTTCTTTGTTTACTGCACTAACCAAGTGTATTAGTCTGCTTTCACGCTGCTGATAAAGACATACCAGAGACTGGGCAATTTACAAAAGAAAGAGGTTTAATTGAACTTACAGTTCCACATGGCTGGGGAGGCCTCACAATCATGGCAGAAGGCAAGGAGGAGCAAGTCACATCTTAAATGGATGGCGGCAGGCAAAGAGAGAGCTTGGGTCAAGCGCTGTGGCTCATGCCTATAATCCCAGCACTTTGGGAGGCCAAGGCAGGCAGATCACCAGAGGTCAGGAGTTCAAGATCAGCCTGGCCAAGGCGGTGAAACCCTGTCTCTACTAAAAATACAAAAATTAGTCGGGTGTGGTGGCACACGCCTGTAATCCCAGCTACTCAGGAGGCTGAGGCAGGAGAATCACTTGAATTTGGAGGGAAGAGGTTGCAGTGAGCAGAGATTGCTCCACTGCACTCCAGCCTGGGTGACAGAGTGAGACCCTGTCTCAAAAAAAAAAAAAAAAAAAAGAACTTGTGCAGGAAAACTCCCCTTTTAAAAACCATCAGATCTCCTGAGACTTATTCACTAGCAGGAGAACAGCAAGGGAAAGATCTGCCCCCATGATTCAATTACCTCCCACTGCATTCCTCCCACAACACATGGGAATTCAAGATGAGATCTGGGTGGGGACACAGCCAAACCATATCACCAAGGTTATAACACTGGTAATGTAAGGATTAAGAAGAGAAAAGAAGTCATTCAAGGTTTCACCTCCCTAATACTCTAATACATAAACTACCTAAAAGGTACCGACACGCACAGTTGGGAAGCAGGTAGCAACTCACCCTCTCAACTAAACAAAGAAAAGCAGATGGAAATGATAGTATGCAAGGACAGCAATGTTAAAGGCCCTCCCAGAGAAGCCACCAAGCCACTTCTGCCCCTAGAAGGTAGATGTGGAGACTTCACGCAAGCATGAAATATATTTTACTTACAATGTTGAAGCTGTCATCCTCCCTAACTATGTCTTAACAGGTTCCTTACAGCACGTAAATTAATTTCCCTGGAATATTTTTCTTTACTT
>NW_016816196.1:168780-171054 GCF_001698545.2 Rhinopithecus bieti
ATTCTCTTGCCTCAGCCTCCCGAGTAGCTGGGACTACAGGCGCCGCCACCTCACCCGGCTAATTGTTTGTATTTTTAGTAGAGACGGGGTTTCACTGTGTTAGCCAGGATGGTCTCGATCTCCTGACCTCGTGATCCACCCATCTCGGCCTCCCAAAGTGCTGGGATTACAGGCTTGAGCCACTGCACCCGGCCTTTTCTTTACTTTCTAAAAATTTTTAAATTTTTTTTGAAAGAGTCTCACTCTGTCACCCAGGCTGGAGTGCAGTGGCACAACCACAGCTCACTGCAGCCTTGACCTCCGAGGCTCAAGCGATCCTCTCACCTCAGCCACCAATTAGCTAGGACCACAGGCGTGTGCCACCACACTCTGCTCATTTTTGTATTTTAGGGTTTTGCCATGTTGCCAAGGCAGGTCTCGAACTACTGGGCTCAAGTGATCCACCAACCTCGGCCTCCTAGGGTTACAGGCATGAGCAACTGCAGCTAGCAATTTCCAGGGTCTTGAGGATACTGTTCACTTTGCTGTGGATGTACTAGCTTACCTGGATGACACATTAAGATCTGTTTATATCAGACTCTCATCTATGTAGTTACAGGTGAAAAGAAAAGAAATCTAATGATGTCCTGGAGGATTTGTGTTTTCTTATTCCTTATGCACTGTTGTCTACCCAGAGAAAAAAGCAGAAGCTTTTACTCATTGAAAATTGAAGTTTGACATTCAGCCTGTCTCGAGATGTCTGGGTTCTTCTGTGCTGTTGATTTCTTTAAACACTATCTTGTGAATAGGCACTAACCTTAGGGCTTAATAAGGGAATATAGTGAACTATGTCCTCACAGGTGAACTTTCACAACGTTAACTGATATTCAGTTTACTTTGTGAGAGTTAAAGAATGTGTTGAAGGCTTAAAACTGCAAACACACTGTTGTGGGAAAAACTCTCAAATGATGTTTTTCCTCTGCTGTCACACCACAAAACACTCATCAACACTAAGACTTCCATGACCAAATGTGTGTGTTTTTCCCCACCACAAGCAAGCAGTTAATTCTGCAGCAGATACCAACTGGGCATCCTTCAAATCAGTTTGGACATTGTCCACCTGGAGATAGTGTCAGATCCCACTGCTTGAGGGCTCAGTCCCCAAGACTAACCACTCCCCACCCCCCAATGCCAGTCACAAGTCTGGGCCTTTGAAACTTCTCACTGACCAGCTTCAAGTTGGGGTTCCCATGACACCCTCTTTGGGTTCAATTAATTTGCTGGAGCAACTCTCAGAACTTAGGGAAACACTTACATTTACGAGTTTATTATAAAGGATATTGCAAAGGATACAGATAAAGAGATGAGTAGGGCAGGTTACGGGGGAAAGGGTGCAGAGCTTCCATGTCTCACTTGGGCATGCCACCCTCCAGGAACTTCCATGTGTTCAACCATGTAGAATCCAAACCTCTTGGGTTATCACCGAAGCTTTATGACTTCAGCATTCCTTCCCCTACGATATATGATGGGACCCTCTCTGGGGAGGGTCTTAGGACCCACAATCAGAAAGGGGAAGATGAAAGTCTTACCTTGGGGCCCGTGAAAGGAGGGCAGAAGGATTCTGTTTCCTGAGGCCTGACACATCCAACATTGTAAACAAAAGACTGTAATAAGGGTTATGGGAATTACGAGCCAGGAACCATGCTGAAAACCTCTCTCTCTGCCTATAATATATATATGTGTATGGTATTATATATACACATACATATATGTATACATTATATAATATATACGTAATGTACATATATGTATATATTAAACCTATGTATGTATATGTATATTAATATGTATACATACATATGTGTATATATTAATATATACACATAATCTATATATGTGTGTATATATATTAAACATATGTATAATAGGTGTTATATATGTGTATATATAATACTTATATATTTATATAGTGTATATATAAAATCTATATATTCATATAAAAATATATATAAAATACACCTCTATTATATAGATGTATGTAGATATAAAAAACATACACTATACGTAGATTTTAAAAATATATGTGTATATATATAAAACCTATATATTTATACATATATATGTATATTTTTGAGATGGAGTCTCGCTCTGTTGCCCAGCGTGGAGTACAGTGGTGCGATCTTGGCTCACTGCAAGCTCCACCTCCTGGGTTCACACCATTCTCCTGCCTCAGCTTCCCGAGTAGCTGGGACTACAGGAGCCTGCCACCACGCCTGGCTAATTTTTTTTTTTTTT
>NW_016816196.1:172534-205335 GCF_001698545.2 Rhinopithecus bieti
TAGTAGGGTTCAAGCAATTCTCCTGTCTCAGCCTCCCGAGTAGCTGGGATTTCAGGCATGCACCACCACACCCAGCTAATGTTGTATTTTTAGTAGAGACAGGGTTTCTCCATGTTGGTCAGGCTGGTCTCCAACTCCTGATCTCAGGTGATCCGCCTGCCTCGGCCTCCCAAAGTGCTGGGATTACAGGCATGAGCCACCGAGCCTGGCCTTTTCAGCCCCTATTCTTTCAATCACTCCCTCATTCAATTAATAAATATTAGATTTATTCTCTGAGAGAAACATGATTAACTGCCTCCCCCATTTCCACACTCACTTCTCCCTGGATAAATGAACACCACTTTTTTTCTGGGTGACAATGTGCCCCAGTCCTGTTCTCCACTTTCTAAACCTCTCCCCACAGCTAGGAATAGTCACGGGACCCAGGTCAGGTCAATGAGGTATATGTAAAATGGATTCTGAAAAAATTTTTTCTTTCCTGATAAAAAAGGTAGAGATGTGGCTGCCTTAGCCATTCATCCTGCTCCTTTTCTTCCTGCCTTAAATGTAGACATGATAGTTGGAGGGGCAGCAGCCATCTTGTGACTGTGACACTATAAGCCAACTCACACAGTAAAGATGGTCAAAAGGGATGAAAGAAGGTCAGAAGGTGTCCAGGTCTCTGATGACATCGTTGAACAGCTGAACTAATGCTAGAAACAGCTTACCTTTCAACTTCTTTTTTATGTGAGAAGAAATAAACAAACCTATTTGCCAGTGGTTCTCAACTTGGGTAAATCCCCCCTCCCCCTCCAGAAGACATTTGACAACATCTAGAGATACTTTTGATTGTCACAACTGCTGGGGGTGCAGGTGTTGATATCTAGCATGCAGAATCTAGAAAGACACTACTAAACATCTTGTAAGTCACAGGACAGCTCACAACAAAGAATTATCTGGTCCAAAATGTCAACAACATAGAGGTTGAGAAACTCTGGCTTAAGCCACTAAGAATGTTTATTTGCTATTCATAGTCAAATGTATTCCTGATTAATAGACTCCTTCATTCAGGAAACACTGGACACACACCATGAGCCAGATACCATAATATATGAAGTGCTAGGGATACAAAAATGAGTAAGATCCACACCATCCCTGTAAAAGTTCACAGTCTTGTGGAGCAGACAGACATGTTAGGATAAAAATAAGACTATATGTTCTAATACACAGATATCAACACCCAGTTGTGGGAGCACAGAGGATGGAGCAACCGCTAGTTTGGCAGAGTCCAGGCAGGCTTCATAGAGAAGGTGCCTGGGCTGGGGATTGAAAGGTGAAGAGAAGACTGCCAGAGGAAGAGGCTTTCCATCAGTGAAGAGAAGGCACAAAGGCTGACCATCATGCATAGGACTGGAGGGCCTGGTGGGGAAAAATGAGAATAGTCAGTTGAGACCAGTTATGGAAAGCTTTGTGTTCTGCGGTAGGCAGGCCTAGGCAAACCTACCCTCAGAGGTCCGAGGAAGCTGAGAGGCCAAAGAAAGAGGCTGACATATCCAGTTCCTTAAAAAGAAAGAAACATTTAATAGAGATTTATGAACAGAAGCCATGTCTGTGTCTAGGATGGCACTGGGACAAAATGGAGGATCCCTGGGCCATTAACCCCCTAACCCAGTGCTTATATACCATAGTAAAATGATATGAACAGGAGACAGGGAAACACTTGGTAGAAGAGTTTGGTTCCCTGGCAAAGGTCCCATCCTCAAGTCTGGATATCCCTGGCCCTAAATAAGGACAGGTATTCCTGTTTTTGCACCCAAAAAATTGCCTTTGGGCCCACTACATCCCCTATTCTGTACACATGCAAATCATGAACCCCAGGCTCCAGAGCAGACAAGGAGACAAGCAGACCATGGCAGAACAGCATGGCAGAGAAAGAGAGATAGAAGGAGCATCTAAAGGCCGAGAGGAGTTCTGCTAGGGGCAGTTGGAGAGGAGTCTGGCCACTGGACAGCCAAACTCCAGGGGAAGATCATCTTCCCATTCCATCCCCCTTCCAGCTCCCCATCCATCCCACTGAGAGCCACTTCCACTACTCAATAAAACCCCTGCATTCATCCTTCAAGTCCATGTATGACCTGATTCTTCTGGGACGTGGGACAAGAGCTCAGGATACAGAAAGCTATCACACTGGCCTACTGCCCCTGGGAAAAGGCAGAGGGTCCACTGAGCTGGTTAACACTTAAGCCATCTGCAGACAGCAAAGCTGAAAGAGTGCACTATAACATGCCCACTTGGGCTTTGGGAGTTGCAGACACCCCACCCCTAGACACTACTTGGGGATTGGGGCTGGAACCCAAAGCACTTGCCCCAGTTCCTGCACTTGTCCATCCACATGCTCCCCCTCCCACAGGTGGTTTGAGCAGTGGTGACTGAACAGATGAGCCACACCCTTGTTGCATATCCTGTGAGGGGGTCAGGGAACTCTCCTGTTTCAAAAGCAATGTGTAGGACAATCAAAGTGAGCCTCTCAGGGAAAAGCAAGAATGCTATGTAAATCTGTCTCAGGGCAAGATTTATGGTCAAGGTTGTTCTGACCTAAGGGCAGGATTTCTGGTAAGTAGATGCTCTTGCAGAAGAAACAGTAGATGAAATAAAAATCTTAAAGGCATTACTGGAACTGGGGTTAATCGAAAGTTAACATGGCAGGTTAACGTCCAAGATGGAATTGCTTTGGCCTCCTCACTTTGCTGAGCTAAAGGCTTTAGACCTTATGCTACAGACAACGAATGAGAGGCACAGAAGTTTTTGAGAGTGACATGATCACCTTGATATTTTTATAAATGTAACTCTGGTGGCAGTATAAAGGATCATGTAAGGTAAACAGAGACTAGAGTTAGTAAGGCACAAAGTGTAAGCAAAAATTCAGCTGAAAGATTAAGATTAGTATTCTGAAAGTATGGCAGGAAATAGTCAAAAGAAGAGAATAAGCTGGATGTGGTGGCTCACACCTGTAATCCTAGCACTTCGGGAGGCCAAGGTGGGAGGATAGATATCTTGAGCCCAAGAGTTTGAGACCAGCTTAGGCAACATAATGAGATCTTGTCTCTACAAAAAAATTTAAAAATTAGCCAGGCATGGTGGTTTGCACACGTCGTCTCGCGTTGTTTGTAGGCTGAGGCAGGAGAATTGCTTGAGCTCTGGAGTTCAGAGCTGCAGTGAACCATGATCATGCCACTGCACTCCAGCCTAGGCAATGGAGCAGGGTCCTATCTCAAACAAACAAAACACAAATAGAGGCTAGAAGAAGAGACCCTGACAAAGGGAAGTGACATAATGACATCCAGCACTTCTAGACTGGGTCCTAGGTGGGATAAGAACATCATGGGTGAGAAAGTCAGAGAACTGTGGCAAATGCAAGAAGATGAATTCAAACTGGGCCAGAATAGACTGGGTTTTCTCTGATCCCTTAGTGAAGTGGAGATGGAAACTTTTAAATAACCCGCAGTATGCTATGTGAAGTCATATTTGAACAAAACAAACAAGATAACCATCCTTAAGTGAAAACAATAGTAACTATATATATTCAGTTCTTATTCCAAAGTTAACATTCAGCTATGGTCAACAAAAATTTTGTTCCTACAAAATTCTAAATTAAAGGGCTCCTATAGGTAGGTAGATACCTGGGCTAAGGTGAACTTTTCTGAACTGTTGTCATTTATTCTAGGACACAGAATAGTTAAAACTAAGGGCAATGGATGACTATTGTTTTAGCCTATCCATCCCTCTCTCTTCTTCCTTTAACAGAGTCCTTTAGGCCATGGTTCAAGTGGGATTGACTCCATCCCTGGCAGTTGACCCAAGACCCTGCCAATCATACCCCTGGGCACAGTAATTGGCTCAAGGGTGGGCGTGTGATCCAGACTCAGACAATCAGAGTTCCTTGCATAAGAACTTGTAGAAACTCTCTTGCTGCTAATGTTGCTAAGCCTACAGAATGCTTTCTATAGGAGCATCCAGGGACCATCTTTGCCAACATGTAAGGAGAGCTAACCTGGCTCCTTATCACAAACTCAAAAGAGGGAAAAAGAAAACTGATACAAGGAAAAAGACGCTGGCTTGGTAAAACTGTTTGATTGCCTGGATCCGGACATGTCTTTGAACTTCCTAGTTTTATAAGCCAATATATCATCCCCTTTTAATTGTTGCTTCAACTAGTTTGAGTTTCAGTTACTTGTTATTGAGAGGTTCCTGACTAACATACCAAGTAACCAGCCTGCTTTCACAGAACGGTGCTTTCATAAAATGTATGTATGCTGTGTTAGGAAGCTCCAAGTGGTTTCTTTTTTTTCTGGATTATGAGCTGAGAGGTGGGGAGATGCAAGAGAAGAAGTTGGAAAAGGAAAGAGTCTTCCTTGTCCTATTAAGCTTATCTCTTTGGATTTCGAAAAAAAAATCATTTTTTGTTATAGAGAGAAAGGAGGCAAATTTGTTTAAAGTTAGCCTTTCAATGTATTAACCTCTAATAATAGCATTATCAAACTGGGTTAGAGCCTTATTTTAAATCAACTTTTTTTAGGTTTCTTACCTTTTATTGATAAAGAGCTACTATGACTTACCTGAAATCTTACATTCTATCAATCTAGGTTGTACATTACAGTACAAGTAAAACTTAACCTCAGCAAAGCCAGTTCTAGATATCTGTCATATATTTCAAAGAGCAAGGATCAAAGGGTGAGTCAAGGGATGAAAAAAGAAAATAGTGATGAAAAAGAAGTGGTAAGAGTTTGATTCAACTCAACAAATATTTATTAAACACTGGATTTGTGCCAGGCACTGCACTGGACAATACAGACATAAAGTGAGCTGAAGGTCAGGCATGGTGGCTCACACCTATAATCCCAGCAGTTTGTGAGGCTGAGGCAGGTAGACTGCTTGAGCTCAGGAGTTCAAAACCAGCCTGGGCAACATGGTGAGACCCCATAGCTACTAAAAATACAAAAAATAAGCCAGGCGTGGTGGTGCACGCCTGTGGCCCAGCTACTTGGGAGGCTAAGGTGGGAGGATCACTTGAACCCAGGGGGTAGAGGTTGCAGTGAGCCAACATTGTGCCACTGCATTCCAGCCTGGGCGACAGAGTGAGACCCTGTGTCACTATATATATATATATATAAACTTAACTCCATATATATATATATGGAGTGAGCTGAAAAATATTCCTGCCTCCCAGCGGGTTAAGGTTGAGATGAGAGGTAGATAATTGCTCTACAATGTAGTAAGTGCTACCAAAGAAGCTTATCAAAAGAGATCCTAACCCAGCCTGGGGAAGTCAAGGAGGGTATCACAGAAAAGTTAATGCCTGGTCAAAGGCCTAAGGAATGAGCAGGAATTGGCTTGGCTAAGACAACCGACTGAGGGCTTGGAGAAGGGAGATTTAGTCGACATAGCCTGAGCAAAGCACAAAAGACTAGAACAACCTGGGGTGGTTAGGGAACACCAAGTAATTCAGTTTTGGCTAGAGTGTGATCTGAGATGTGGGCAATGAAAGAAGAGACTAGGAAAGTAAGCAGGGGCCAAATCAGGTGGACTCCCCTACACCAGGCCAGAGCACTGCAGCTCACCCCATAGGGGCCTGGATGGTCATTTTAATCAAGGAAACAATATGCTCAGATAGGAATTTTACAAATTCTATTCTACTCTCTCTTTGGAGAATGAAATAAGCAGGAAGTCCACTTAGAAAACTGGCAAGAGGGTGAGCAAAAAAGTTTTAAAAGGTCCAGAAAAGATATAGAGAAAAGAATAGAGAGTCCAGAAATAAACCCTTAAATTCATGGTCCAGTGATTTTCTTTTTTTTTTTGTTTTGAGACGGAGTCTCGCTCTGTCGCCCGGGCTGGAGTGCAGTGGCGGGATATCAGCTCACTGGAAGCTCCACCTCCCGGGTTCACGCCATTCTCCTGCCTCAGCCTCCCGAGTAGCTGGGACTACAGGCGCCCGCCACCGCGCCCGGCTAGTTTTTTGTATTTTTAGTAGAGACGGGGTTTCACCGTGTTAGCCAGGATGGTCTCGATCTCCTGACCTCGTGATCCGCCCGTCTCGGCCTCCCAGAGTGCTGGGATTACAGGCTTGAGACATGGCGCCCGGCCAGTCCGGTGATTTTCGACAAGAATCCAAGGACAATTTAATGGAGGGAAATAACAGTATTTTTGACAGAATGGTGTTGAAACTGCTGGATATCCACATACAAAAGAATGAAGTTAGACTTCTACTTCACACCATACAAAAAATTAAATCCAAATGGACCATAGAGCTAAAATATAAGAGCTAAAGCTACAAAACTCCTAGAAAAATAATAGGAGTAAATCTTTGTCACATTGGATTAGGTGATAGCTTCTTAGACAGAATACCAAAAGTATGAGCAACAAAATAAAACATTACATAAATGGAACTTCATCAAAATTTTAAAATTTTGTGCTCCAAAGCACACCATCAAGAAGACAACCCAGGCCAGGCGCAGTGGGTCACTCCTGTAATCCCAGCACTTTGGGAGGCCGAGGTGGGTGGATGACATGAGGTCAGGTGGTCAGGAGTTCAAGACCAGCCTGGCCAACATGGTGAAACCCTATCTCTACTAAAAATACAAAAATTAGCAGGGCATGGTGGCAGATGCCTGTAATTCCAGCTACTCCGGAGGCTGAGGCATGAGATTGCTTGAACCCAGGAGGCAGAGGTTGGATGAGCCGAGACTATGCCAGTGCACTCCAGCCTGGGTGACAGAGCGAGACTCCATCTCAAAAAAAAAAAGAAGGCAACCCATAGAGTGAGAAAATATCAAAGTGACCAGTAGCTCATTAAAAAAAAAGAGAAAGAGAAAATATTTGCAAATTATCTATCTGATAAGGGACCAATATTTGGAATACATGAACATCAACAACATAAAGTGGGCAAAGGATTTGAATAAACATTTCTCCAAAGAAGATATACACATAACCAAGAAACACAGAAAAGCTGCTCAACATCATTAGTCATTAGAGAAACACAAATCAAAACTACAATGAGATGCCACTTCACATCAACTAGAATGACTAAAATAAAAAAGACAAAATAATAAATGTCGAGGAGGATATGGAAAAATTGGGACTCTCATAACACTGGTGATGGTAATTTAAATTGTGCAGCCACTTGGAACAGAGGGTTGCCATATGACCAAGAAATGTTACTCATAGGTATATACCCAAAAGAAGTGAAAACATATGCCCACTTTAAAAGTTATACATGAATATTCATAGCAGCATTATTCATAACAACCAAAAAGTGGAAACAATGCAAAAGTTCATCTGCTGATAAATGAGGAAGCAAAATGTAATATATTCATACAATGGGATATTATTCACCTATAAAAAAATAAAATACTGGTACATAGTACCAGTATTTACTTCATCCAACACCGAAAACATGCTAAGTGAAAGAAGCCAGACACAAAAGGCCATGTTGTACAATCCCATTTACATGAAATGTCAATAATAGGCAAATCCATACAGATGGAAGTTAGATTATCCCCCTTGGTTGCCTAAGTCTGGTGGGACTGAGGAGAAAGGGGAGAATGGCTAATGAGTTTGGAGTTTCTTTTTAGGTAATGAAATGTTCTATGATAAGATGGTGGTGATGTTTATACAACTCTGTGACTAAAAAGCATTGAATCGTATACTTCCTTTTCCTTTTTTTTTTTTTGAGATGGAGTTTCACTCTTGTTGCTCAGGCTGGAGGGCAATGGCACGATCTCGGCTCTCGGCAACCTTCGCCTCCTGGGTTCAAGTGATTCTCCCGCCTCAGCCTCCGGAGTAGCTGGGATGTACCACCACAGTACAGGCATGCACCACCACACCCAGCTAATTTTGTATTTTTAGTAGAGACAGGGTTTCTCCATGTTGGTCAGGCTGGTCTCAAACGCCCAACCTCAGGTGATCTGCCCACCTCGGTCTCCCAAAATGCTGGGATAACAGGTGTGAACCACTGCGCCTGGCCGAACTGTATACTTCCAAAAGATGACTTTTATCATATGTGAATTATATCTAAATTGAGCTGTTAATAATAAGAACAAAAGGCCTGGACTAAAGCTATGGAAGAAGGGATGAGAGATTCCCAAGGGGACGTTTTTGAGAAACTTTAGCAGGTAGTCAGCTGGAGGACCTGGTGATGGATTATTTAAAGAAAGTGAGAAGTCAAAGGTGACTCCTAGTTTCTGGAAGAGAGAGAGTAGAAGAATAGAAAGGAGAATGAAATGAAAGAGATACTAAGGCACCATGGTTCTCCACACCATCATGAGAAGAAATGGAAGATGTCAATGAAAGAAAAAAGGGAAGAATTTCATTTTGTTCAATGGTTAACAACTGTCATGAATCACAGCCTGGTAGATGCAGGTCTCTCATCCAGTGAGCTCGATTGGGAAGGCAAAAATCCCTGGAACACTTAGAAACTAAGTAAGCCCCGGGCATCTGCAAGTAATCCTTGAAAATCTTTAGAATGTGGGCTTTGTATATTCCTGCCTTCTTGTCCTGCAGATGAGGAAACATCTTTTAAAGAATGTTGGGTTACCTTCCAGATGTTATATACCAGAGGAGACGAGAATTCAGGTCTCCTTACTAAACTGCGTTATTTACTATAATACCTTCATAAATAAACAATTAGACTTAGCCCTATTCTTTATTTTTTTTGAGACAAAGTCTCACCCTGTCGCCCAGGCTGGAGTGCAGTGGCACAATCCTGGCTCACTGTAACCCCCGCTTCCTGGGTTCAAGCGATTTTCCTGTCTCAGCCTCCTGAGTAGCTGGCATTACTGGCATGCACCACTACAGCTGGCTAATTTTTGTATTTTTAGTAGAGATGGGGTTTCACCATGTTGGCCAGGCTGGTCTCAAACTCCTAACCTCAGGTGATCTGCCTGCTTTGGCCTCCCAAAGTGCTGGGGTTACAGGTGTGAGCCACTGCGCCGAGCCTGACTCAGCCCTATTTTTTAGACATTTGCCAGAACACATCCCAATACATGCAGTTATGTGTTTGCCCGCTGTAGACCTTCTGAGAGACTATGCATCGCAATCCATTGACCATAAAAACAATAAATGCTTAGATTGGTTTTCTATGATGTCCCTCAACAATGAGGCTCCAGCATTTCCAGGTGGCCTTTTTCATGCCTAGTCAAGAACATAAAGACTTACATTTCACCTGGCCTTATTGATGAGAGGATGTTGGGGACACCCTCTTCATCAAAGGCTCTATGAGTAGGAGATAAGGAAGCGCACTTCCAAGTCATTTTGCCAGAAAGCTCAAAGAGAATAGGGGCAAGAAAGTATTTTAGGTTTGGCCAAGCCTGCAGACTTGGGTAATGTGGGGACTGGGGAAGTCTTTCCCCTTTCTGGAACCCAACAACATGATCCCAAGAATACCACCAGGTGTATACTCGGTGTTTCAGTCCTGAATGCCGGAAAATACAAAAGTATAGAGTAACATTAAATGAGTTTTTATCTTTTATTTACCTCCATTTAATAAACCTTGAATGGCTCTGTTTCCTGTCTTTGATGGTCCTGTCTGCATATTTCCTGCTAAGAGTTTACAAAACAGCACTCTTGAACAGGAAGATAAGAAGTGTACCTATTTGTCGAATAACATCAAGGGAGAAAACTGCTAACTCATCCATTTTGTTAAGTTGTTCAAAAGGCTCAAAATACCAATTAACTTGCTGGCTCAGAAATCTTTGATATCCTTAGATTTACTGGCATTTTGAAACTCCTGTTCATACTTGCCTAATGACTTTCTGATTATGAACAAAGAAGTGCCAATCTGTTCAGCATTTGACCTGTTTTCTTAAATATTTTTATGTATTCAAACATTGTTACAAAAAATACTTGACTAGTCAAATTCATGTGCTAGTTTTTTTCTTGTTCCACCTCTAAATTTAAGTGGAAAAAAGAAGCTCAAAGACACTTAAAAAAAGAAAAAAAAAAAGCCATTTCGTTCTTATTTTAATTTAAAAGCTCCTCTCATTGCCAAGGAACTTTTTTTTACGCCCTTCATCTTTTCATGGAATTTAGCAGAGTTTGGAGGACTTGATCAAAGCAAGGCGTACTGTATTTTAGGACCGCAGTCCGTCGTGCGCTGAGAAAAAGCGTGGGAGAGAGAGAGGAGATGACCTTGGGCACATGTTTCAGAGGTGGAGGTAAAGAAGGGGACACTAAAGATGGCTTAAGGAGTGAGGCAGATTCACAATGTATTTTTTTTCTTTTTTTTTTTCTTGTTTGCCTTGTCTTTGTCAGGCATACAACAGATTTCAATATTCCTCTCCAGGCATCCTCAGACAGCAGTGCTTCTCAGAGGTGTTTTTTTTGTTATTGTTTTCCTTATTTCTTCACAGAAAATTCTACTTGTAATCACATTCATACATAATGTCTATGGCAGTTGTTCAGAAAAGAGCAGCATTTCATTCTTAGACAAAGACACTTCTGGGTTAAGAAAGTGCCATGCAATTTTTTTCAATAAATATTGATTGAATGGACTGAACTGAAGAGATTAAAAGCATGGATGCTGAAACCAGACTGCCTGGGTTCAAATCCTGGCTCTACATTGACCAGCATGAGACCATGGGAAAATCACTTACTTTCTTTTGATACCCAAGTTTTCTCACCTTTATGTTTTGTAAAATGGGGATAATAATAGAGTCTAGCTTATAGAATTTTTCTATGGATCAAATGAGATAACACATTTTAAATAGTCCCCTAAAATGTCCTGTACTCTTAGGATACTTTAGGTGCTATATAAATGTTAATTATTATATTATATCACGCCAGAACCTGGAAGAAGAACTGGTGCTTGGGTGCATTCCAATCCACCAGAATCTGGGCCCACTTATGGAGGGATACTTTCATCATAACAACAAAACACCTGGAGAACTTGAGACCTAAGGATTTATAACATATAAATGTATATGGACATTTAAAATAATGTGATCAGAAGGAAGCTTAACATGACTGCTGGATCACTGCAGTTTAGTGGAAGCACAATAAAAATTCAACATTCAAATAACTAAATGGTAGCTGGCAACTAGCCAATTACATACTTGGAGGAGAGTGGGCAGGAAGAACAATCTTAGGAAACAGGAATGGCCAGAGTAGAGCTACATTTACAAGAATGCATTCCCAAAGGTGACGGTCTGACCTTTTCCCAAATTCTTCAAAGAGGATGCGGTGGGAATAGCCCTGGCGGCGGATGCTGACTGTCTCCAGAATCCCTGTGGAGCGGAGCTGGGCCAGCACCCTCTCTCGGGAGAACTGCAGGGCCTCTCGGTCATCATTGGGTTTAATGCAGCGCACAAAGTGGGGCTGTCCAACCACCATTTTGGAGAGCAGGTCCATCAGAGAATACTACCAGGGAGAAAAATGCACAAGGAACGAGGTTACCACCAATGCAATGGATAATTACAACACAGGCCTGCAGAAGCCTCTAGAGCAGTTTGAGGCTCACAGACCTTTTAGAGGCAGAACATGAAATCAGCAATAGGAGATAATAATATAAGTTCTACTTATAGCCATCTGCAGATTCAAAAACATTCTTTAAACATCACCTAGTGCCAGGCAATATCCCGTATGGCAGAAACTTAGCTAAGAACATGCTCTAGGCTATCCTGTAATTCCACTGCCAGAACTAGAATGCTTGTCGCTGGTATTCCCAGGTGACATTCCACAATCTGTATCTGTAATTTAAAACGTCCAGCATTTCAGGAAGGGGCAAATTGCTTCTTCAGCCTAAGAACCACCAGATAGTCTAAGCAAATCCTACTGATACGATTGGTAATAAGGTAGTGGGACAGAAAAGAAAAATACAAAAACAAGGCAAAGAAAATAAGAGAAGTATTCAAAATGAAGGTTATGGTGACTATCAACTAACATACATCAAGCAGCTGGTACAGGGCTCTCATAGCAAGAGGGGAGGAAGGACATGGAAAAATCAGAGGGGTGCTTGTGAAGGGGGCGACCTCAGTTGTTTCTGAGGGGCATCCACTGCTGGAGCTCTTCTGGGCACACCTTCAGGGGCTATTATAAGCCAAAGGAAATCAGTTCCATTATTTCACAATCACTGCTCCTACAGATCAAAATTGGTGTTACCTAGCTTACCAAGGTAACTTGTTTTTCAGGGTTAGCATTTGTGAACTGGTATTTTGAGAACACCAAACTGGTTGGTATGGGTATATTTCTGAAAAACCATAAGCCAGAGGCTTTTCTGCTGATAGGGGGCCCTAAGATCTTGAGAATCATTTCACAGAGTAAATAGAGCCACTAAATCCAGTGGGAAAATACACACAGACACCAAGGGTTACCAGGAGGATGATATGGTTTGGATGTGTGTTTCCTCCAAATCTCATGTTGAAATGTGACCTCCAGTGCTGGAGATGGGCCCAGTGGGAGGTGTTTGGGTCATGCGGGCAGATGCCTCATGAGTGGGAGGTGTTTGGGTTATGGGGGCAGATTCTTCATGAATGGCTTGGTGCTGTCCTCATGGCAATGAGTGAGTTCTTACTCTATTAGTTCATGCAAAATCTGGTTGTTTAAAAGGGTATGGGATCCCCCCTCTGTCTTGGTCCCTCTCCGTTCCTCCCTCTCTTGCCATGTAACATGCCTGCTCCATGAGTAAAACCTCACCAGAAGCCAAGTAGATGCTGGCACCACACTTGTACAGCCTGAAGAACCGTGAGCCAAATAAACCTCTTTTCTTTATAAATTATCCAGTCTCAGCTGGGCCTGGTAGCTCATGCCTGTAATCCTAGCACTTTGGGAGGCTGATGTGGGTGGATCACCTAAGGTTAGGAGTTCAAGACCAGCCTGGCCAAAATGGCAAAACCCTGTCTCTAGTAAAAATACAAAAAAATTTTGCTAGGCTTGGTGGCACGTGCCTGTAGTCCCAGCTATATGAGAGGCTGAGGCAGGAGAATCACTTGAACCCAGGAGATGGAGGTTGCAGTGAGCCAAGATTGCACCACTGCACTTCAGCCTGGGCAACAGAGTGAGACTCTGTCTCAAAAAATATATATATATTATCCAGTCTCAGGTATTCCTTCATAGCAACATAAAATGGACTAACAGATGAGGATAGATCCACTAAAGGGGATAGGACCAGGTATGTCTCAATATAAGAAATAAGTAGCAATTAGAAATAATCAAACATCAGAATGATGAGGCAGGGGCCCACCTGCCACAAATGCTATAGTATGACCCACTGCATGGATGGAGTACGGGATTCAAAGGTCTGGGGCCCCTGCAATTCATACCCTGAGCCCAATTCTAGCCTGCCTCTGAAGCACAGTTGGCTAGGCTGGACTTCTGCACTTTAGATCCTTGCACCTGCTAGCTTTCCATGGAGCCTTCTATCCAGAGTGCTGGCTCCCAAGTCATGCCCTTCAGCCTGCCTGGCTCTTCCGGCTTCCCACCCACCTGACCTCTCATCCCAGCCAAGCCCTTTCCTCTGCCAACCCCATCTTACTACCTCATTCCGCTGCCCCTGAGATCAGTTCTAAATTTGATCTAACAGCATTTCCTTTTTTTTCTTTTCGCGATGGAGTCTCACTCTGTCACCCAGACTGGAGTGCAATGGTGCGATCTCGGCTCACTGCAACCTCCACCTCCCAGGTTCAAGCAATTCTCCTGCCTCAGCCTCCCAAGTAGCTAGAATTACAGGCATCTGCCACCACACCTGACTAATTTTTGCATTTTTAGTAGAGATGGGGTTTCACCACGTTGGCCAAGTTGGTCTCAAACTCTTGACCTCAGGTGATTCGCCTGTCTCAGCCTCCCAAAGTGCTAGGATTACATGTGTAAGTCACTGTGCTTGGCCTAACAGCATTTCTACTGTGAAACTATCTGGATCTCAGCTTCCAGTGGTACGTGATCTCTAAAGGCCTTCCAACTCTAATGCTTTATAATTTGAAGACAAACAAATTTGTGCAAATTGCTGCAAGATTCTATGTGTCTTGTCTTTGCTATATAATGTTTGCATTTAACAGAGCCCTTCTAGAGACCGTGTTTTTACCCAAAGGAGGCATTTAACTAGATGAAGTATCAGAAATAGGGATGGCAGAAATGGGAAATAATAGGGCTCAGACAAGTATATTTTACAATGGGTCAATTTAATCTAGGAAAATAAAGTCAATGCTAAGACAGATTCTCTTAGTATCTGAACTTCATAAGCCAACTTCTGGAACTTTATTAACTACTTTACTATTCAGTATGCTAGAAAAGTGGCTGCCTCCAGTAACTTTAAGACCAAGAAGCAGCTCGAATGCTGACAGAATCAGTCATTTAATGGGCAGGAGGATTGTCTGCCCAGTGCTCTCTTCCCGCCCTGCTTCCACCACTTCCCCAACCCAATGTTTCTTGACTCTGTGCTTTGCCCTTGTTTCACTGACTCTATCTGGGCATCTCACAAGAAGGCTTGGAGAGTCCTTTTTGGAAGTAGGCAGAATACAGATCAAGAAGACTCCATACCCGGAAGTAAGAAGCCACAGTTTGCCTCTTCATGTTGGTGGTTTCTTCCGGATGCCGTATCACCTCCAGAGTGTCCACCTGGAAGCAAGACGGAGGCAAGTGGTTTGGGGATCCAGGCACTTACCTCATGCTCCATGTCTTCCAAAATCTGAAAGCCTGTTTGGCCAAATATCTGAGGGGCTATGGCATTTAGTACACAATAGTGTCCTACTGTGGGGAGAATTTTTCAAAACACAGAAACAAAAGAATATGCATTGTTCTACTCATTTGACAATACCTCACTCTGCAAAATACCATATGGTCTCAGTGTAAACCTCTGTTATTTTGATACTTCTCCATCTTCTAATGAACCCCCGTTAAATTCTCTAGTAAGGTCATATGAGACCAAACTACTGCCTACAAGGAAACTTGGCAAAGGGCCATGAGGCCAAATGATTATAAAGATATGATGGCCCCAAAGGCCAGGTTGTACCACAGGGAATTAGGCCAGCACCAGTTGCCTTCCATGTCATCAGACTCTGATGCTACAACACTCCTCCTACCTCCCACAGTTCCCATGTGCTCACTGCAGATAGGAGCTCAGGCACCAAATCACTCAGAAACCCAATGGAATGAACCTGTTCTCAATATCTATCCCAAATACCTGGGCTGACTGGAAGGAATTTATTGATGAAAACAATTGTAGGGACCGACTGCAAGCAGCCTGCATTCCATTATTATAATGCAACAACAAAAACTCTGCTTTCGTTTGTAGAGTGCATGAGTGGCATTTAGCACTGGCCTTGCCATGGCAGCTTCCCATCTGCTCTGAACAGGTGGCAAGAGTATAAAGCAGAAATGTTTGAAATGGAAGACACTGCTGTCAGCATGTGGGTTAGGCGGGGTGGACTGCCGTCCAGGCAGCCACCTTCCCATGAGATAAGGATGTCTGCAGGCTTGTTCAATGAAAGTGAAAAATTGGTGCTAAAGGGGTGGGAGTTAGGAGGGGTGAATAAAGAGGCTTACCTAAAGGAGTATGTGGGAGACTGTGTGTAAAATGGAAGGAAATGCTTCCATTGGGATGGGTCAAGAAAATAGGTTTATTTAAGAAGGGGAGAAAACATGGTGCCAAGTTTTCAAAACCTAGAAAAGCAACCTAAATAGTGAGCAGGTCTATGACCTGAGTGAAGACATCAGACACAGTGCAGCTTTATTTTAATGGACTGCACAACAGATGCCGTCAGTCCATTCACATGCAGCTGAAACAATGATACAACTGCCTGTAGGTTTGACATTTTAATTTTTTCTTTTTTCTTTTTTTTTTTTTTTTTCTCGTGAGATGGAGTCTTGCTCTGTTGCCCAGGCTGGAGTGCAGTGGTGGGATCTCTGCTCACCGCAAGCCTTGCCTCCTGGGTTCATGCCACTCTCTAGCCTCAGCCTCCCGAGTAGCTTGGGACTACAGGCACCTGCCACCGCACCCAGTTAATTTTTTGTATTTTTAGTATAGACGGGGTTTCACCGTGTTAGCCAGGATGGTCTTGATCTCCTGACCTTGTGATCCGCCCGCCTTGGTCTCAAACTCCCGACCTCAGGTGATCCACCTGCCTCGGCCTCCCAAAGTGCTGGGATTGCAGGAGTGAGCCACCTCGCCCAGCCTCAACACTTCTTTTTATTAAGAGATCCTCCCTGAAGAAGCACCTCTAGCTTTGAACCTGCTTTTCCTCCTTCATTTCCCTTCCTTTTTATTCAAATTAACTAGTGAGCACCAGGCCCCCCAGGCAGCTGAAAAGCTCGTTTATATTTTTCTACTGGTAAATGTTTATGGATTGACTTATTACCCTCCCTCAGAACTTATAACAGACCCTTGGCATTTGAGAATTTAACAGTTTAGTGACCAAAAAATCCTTGATGTGTATTAATTCAGCTGAAACACAATTTAAAAGGAATACTCTTGTAAGAAAATTTCACATGTATCCCATAATCTGCACAAATAAAATATAAATAAATCAAAGGAATAATCTGTATTGTTTTCAAGATCAGCACCGGTTCCCTCTAGCAAATTGGAAAAATGCAGAGTTAAGCACCAATTTGTACTCCAAAAGTTATAAGGCTACATGGTCAGAAGATAGCTCCCAGCTAGTGACAGCCCCCTCTAACTGCACAGCATCTGTGTTTCAACAGGACTTTAAATTCTGTCCTTGCAATCACATACAGAATGATGTTTTGAAATAAAGTAAAAACCTATTCTTTGATATATACAACCTGGAAATGCTAATGCTTATCTGTAATTCACCACCTACATACTTAGTACTGTATTTGACAGAATACGTGATATGCTACTGGGGTATTTTCTTTTTTCTTTTCTTTTTTTTTTTTTTTTTTGAGATGGAGTTTCGCTCTGTCACCCGGGCTGGAGTGCAGTGGCCGGATCTCAGCTCACTGCAAGCTCCGCCTCCCAGGTTTACGCCATTCTCCTGCCTCAGCCTCCCGAGTAGCTGGGACTACAGACGCCCGCCACCTCGCCCAGCTAGTTTTTTGTATTTTTTAGTAGAGACGGGGTTTCACTGTGTTAGCCAGGATGGTCTCGATCTCCTGACCTCGTGATCCGCCCGTCTCGGCCTCCCAAAGTGCTGGGATTACAGGCTTGAGCCACCGCGCCCGGCCTGGGGTATTTTCTAATTTAAGAATTTAGAAAGGTCTTCGGATGTCGAGGGGTCTCTTGTATATTGGCATAGTCATAAGGTTCTCCTAAACTTGGAATGGATCTAAAAGAGAGAATTTCCAACAAGGAATAAACCAGAAGTTGCTTCTCTCAACGCTTTAAACTAGACCTATCTCCGTATCAGGCCTGCCGTGGAACTCCAAAGCCAGCCCCTAAAGTCCAAACCAAAAGGGCTGAGAAGGTTGTTGTGTAGCCTAAGAGATTTTCTTTCTGAGCTAATTTCGTTAATACAATAGTAGTAGCATCATTTAATTTTTTTAACCAAAAATGCTTTTAGAAACAATCTGGAAAGTGGATTCTATTAGGGCATCATCTAGCAAATAGTTCTTCCCCAAAGTGGGGATTTAACAAAGAAAAAATCCTCTCCAAAGTATTTACATGTTTTTACCTTAGGAGAAAAAAAGAGACCAGAAAAGCTTTCCTAGGCTGAGTGATTGCTATTGACGCACCTGGTTGAAATTCTTGCTAGCTGTGTGGCCATGCACCTGTTATACTCATGTGCCATAGAAGTAGGACATTTCAGTCAATGGTAAACTGTATATGCTACAGTAGTACCATAGATTATAATGGAGCTGAAAAATTCCCATTGCCTAGTAATGTTGTAGACATCATAATGTCATAGTGCACTTCATTTCTCATGTGTTTGTGGTGATTTGGTGTAAACAAACCTGTGCTGCCAATTATATCAAAGTAGAGCATGTACAATAATGTACAGTACACTGGATAATAATAAACAACTATGTTACTGGTTTACATATTTACAATACTAGTAATCATTATTTTAGCCAGGTGCGGTGGTTCATGCCTGTAATCCCAGCACTTTGGGAGGCTGAGGTGGGCGGACCACTTGAGGTCAGGAGTTCGAGACCAGTCTGACCAATGAAGTGAAACCCTATCTCCACTTAAATATAAAAATTAGCCAGGCATGGTAGTGGTCACCTGTAGTCCTAGCTATTCAGGAGGCTGAGGCAGGATAACTACTTGAACCTGGGAGGCGGAGGTTGTAGTGAGCCACGATCATGCCACTGCACTCCAGCCTGGACGACAGAGTGAGACTCTGTCTCAAAAAAAAAAAAAAAAAAAAAAATCATTATTTTAGGGTGTACTCCATCTACTTACATTAAAAACAAAACAAAAAATGTTAACCATGGAACAGCCTCAGGCAGGTCCTTTAGGAGGTATTCAAGAAGGAGGCATTGCTATCATAGGAGATGATGACACTATGTGTGTTATTGCCCTAAAGACCTTCCGGTTCGACAAGATGTGGAGTTAGTAAAAGAAAGTGATATTGATGATCCTGACCCTGTGTAGGCCTAGGCTAATGTATGTGTTTGTGTCTTTGTTTTTCACAAAAAAGTTTTAAAAGTAAAAGTAAAAAATTTTTAAATAGAAGTTTATAGAATAAAGACAAAGATTTTCGTACAGTTGTACAATGTGTTTGTGTTTTAAGCTAAGTGTTATTACAAAAAAAAGAGTGAAAAAGTCTTTTAGACAGATTTGTCCCAAACCATTCTTTGTTTTGCAGACTTTTTAAGTTCATAAAATAAAAGAGTTAAACTAAGGTTAATTTATTATTGAAGAAAATACATTTTAAAATAAATTTAGTCTAAGTGTATGTTATGTATAAAGTCTACAGGAGTGTACACTAATGTCTCAGGCCTTCACATTCACTCGCCACACACTCACTGACTCACCCAGAGTGACTTCCAGTCCTGTAAGCTCCATTCACGGTAAGTGCACTATGTAGGTGTGCCATTTTTAATCCTTTGTACCACATTTTTACCGTACCTTTTCTATGTTTAGATACAAAAATACTTACCACTGTGTTATACTGCCTACAGTATTCAGTACAGTAACATGCTGCACAGGTTTGTAGTCTTGGAGCAATAGGCTATAGCTTATAGCCTAGGTGCATAGTAAGCTATACCATCTAGGTTTGTGTAAGCACACTCTATGACTGAATGACGACAAAAATCACCCAGTGATGTAGTCCTCAGAATATATCACCATTATTAAGTGACTGATGACTGTATTTAACCTTTAAAAGCCTCTGTTTTCCTCATTAATAAAATTGGTTAGTCAAAACTGCTGCCTTGCACACATATAACAAATAACATTAGCTCTCCTTCCATCATTACTGTGATTGATTTAGTTTTAGTGTAGTGATAAATATCAAGGATGCAAAGTGCGTTCAGTGGCAGGAGAGTTCTGCTACCACACAACTCAGCAAGGAGATCTTTATATTTATTGGTAAGAAAAATAGTTCCAATGAAACTGTTGGGGTACAGAAACATATACCCCAAAATGTGGTACTTTGACATGTTGAACTAAAGACGAGTCAAGGTCTCTCTGATACCCCCAACCCCCATCTCTTAATCCTCTGTCTCTTCCATAGCCCAGGATGAAGCTGTTCTCTAAATTCCTTTATCTGCCTAAAGTCTAGAGCCACCAAAGAAAACAATTATCTGTGATCCCTTCCCTGAGTTTTTCATTAACTAAACTCATATCACAGGAAGAAAGGCTGCAGTCTGTCAACACAACTGAACAGACTTGTCCCAAACCATTGTTTGTTTTGCAGTCCTAACAGACTTTGTCCCAGGCCATTGTATGTTTTTCAAGGCCATTAAATTCCCGTAAAATCATTTACCATACCCCTAAAATCATCCACGCTTCTCCGTCTCCCTCTCCCTTAAGAAGGGTATATAACCATCTGTGTACCATGTGTCTGATAGGTAATCATTCTGTGAGTCTCCCCTATTCTCGTTAATACATCTGTATTCTTTTGCTCCTATTAATCTGCCTCTTGTCAGTTTATTTTCAGCAAACTTTCAGAGAGTGAGGAAGTTTTCCCTTGGTCCCTATAAGACCAATATCAAAATGATCAATAGAAGCCATATTCTGGACAAAACCATTGTCTGTCTAACCCAGTATGGTTTCCTCCTACAACACAGACTTACGCAACAATGTAAGTCAGTTGGAGCTGAGCAAGCGTGCTTTCTGTCCACAATGATAAACATCCTGCACGGCTCCTTGTGAATGGTTAGCCTTCAGAGTGGTCACGAATAAGATTTACAAATTGTGTTACAGTCCCCAAGCCACAGCAGTTGAGCAAGCTTCTATATACATATGGGCTCCACACATGGAATTTTAAATGATTATCAAAACTTGAGTAATATAGTATATATTGAGTGTTTCCTATCTGAAATCACTGTACTAAATACTTCCTATGTTATGTCACTAAATTCTCAAAATGACCTATGAGGTAAATAATATTATTCTTCCCATTCTACATATGAGGAAGTTAAGACTAACATATTTTAGGTAAAATTCCCAGAGTCCTACAGCCAGTAGACGGCCATGCCTATATCTGAACCCACTATGATTCCTACACTATATTTCTTAAACATTATATACTGCCACTGAAACCACCTTTGCAAAAATTATAACTGAGACAATTATGACAGTGAAAGAGACCTGACATAACTGACTCCATCTTGCTTCTAACCTCCAAGCTGTCCTTGTTCATTCCTACGTGTAGGCCGAACTAACTTTAGGAGGAACTTAGTTTAGCTTTGAAACAAAGACAACAACAGCCCTTTCCCAAAACAAATCCCCTTCCTGCCTGAGGACTAGACTGCCTTTGCAGGACTAACAAATTAGCCACAAGATTAGAAATCATGGTTTAGGAGTCATGCAGCTGGAGGCTGCCAGATTCTACATTTTTCCAAATTGCTCCCAGGGATAGCATCAGTATTGTAAGGCCTAAGATCAGTGCTTGAGATATTTATAGACCCTGCACTCGATGGACCAGCTGGCACCATCCAGATCCATAAACTGGCTCATCTGGTCTTGCGGTCCCAACCCAGGAATTGACTCAGTGCAAGAGGACAGTTTCGACTCCCTATGATTTCATCTCTGACCTGACCAATCAGAACTCCTAATGCACTGTCCCCCCTACCCACAGAATTATGCTTAAAAATTCAGATCCCCAAATGCTCTCATTTTAGTAATAAAAACCTCTAGTCTCCCACACAACTGGCTCTGTGAATTATTCTTTCTCTATTGCAATTCCCGTCTTGATCAATCGGCTCTGTCTAGGCAGCAGGCAAGGTGAGCCCGTTGGGTGGTTACAAATTTGAAGACTGGTCTGGGATTGCCTTTGTAGCTACCTGCCCATGGTTCGGTAGCCCCTCTCCTTTGATGGATCCAGAGGCCAGCCCAAGCAGCCACCTAGTTCTCTTGGATTAGAGGATGACTCTGACACTGTCTCTACTGGCAGGTCAGTGCCAGCCCAATGTTCATGAATTTAATTGCAATAGAGAAATAGCCCTGGGGAGACATTTCATAACTGCAGCCCCATGGTAGGACGTCTGTCTGTAGCTCCACCACAGGGTGTCTGTAACTGGAGCCGTATTGCAGGGTGTGTCTCTGTCTGTAGCAAAATCATGGAGTGTCTGTAGCTGTAGCCCCATTATGAGGTGTCTGATTTGGTGAGTATTCTAGGAGCTGCCAACACCTCCTCCCTTCTCCTGATAGTTTTGGCTCCTTCAAAGTCTCAGTTGGCCCTCCCTAATGAGTAGGAAGAGTCTTGGTTCCGGAGATTTCTTCTCAATCAGGAAGATTTGGGGGAGATTTCTCAGATGGAGAATAGGAGGTTAGTTTGGAAGGAATACTCTTGGAATTCTTGGCAAGGGATCTTGATTTGGAAGGCCTTCTGTCCATCTTGTCTTTGTTGTGTGTGTTTGTATGTGTGGAAGGGATCTCTGAAGAAACTGCTGACCAAAGTCCAGCAGGCCTAACTTGAAGAACCCTCTGTAAGTGTAATCGCATTCAGTGAGCCCTGAAGAAAGCTCAACAGGCCTGACTCTGATTCTCCTCTCTTCGTCTTGCCAAGAGACCACTCATTGAATTCCTGGTTGGAGGTCATCCCTCCCCACCTTAAGTGGATCAAAGATGACAGAGACCAACGGGAGAAAGTTTGAGCCTTGTTAGGTCAATTTTGGGTGTGGAATTAGGTGACTAGTGTCTGTTTTGTTGTGTGTATTTTGTTTCCGCTGGGATGGAAAATGTTAATTTGGTTCCTCATGCAGCCCATTGGGTGGCATCTTGCAAAACTACAAAGCTTTTGCCTATGGTTCCATAAAACAGAAAGTGGCCATTTTCTTTTGTAATGGGTCTCCACAGCTTGGTGCAGTGAACAGGGTCATCAAAAGCTGCTCTGTTCTTCTGAAAGTTGCACAGAAAGGGAACCCAGAAACCTGGTACCTGGTATGCTGCCAAAAAGGGTAAGAATTTCTTACCAGCCAGGTTTCTGGTTGGTTGGTAGGTCGGTCTGTCTGTCTCTCTCTCTTTCATGTGTGTGTGTGTGAATGGTAAACATCACTGTCTCTTCTGCAAAGGTTTGATTAATAGAAAAAAAGGATTTGTGAGACTAGTCTTATTAGGATGCAGCAAATCTGGTGTACTTTGTGCTAAGAATTTGTCTTTCTGTAATGGAGAGGCAGTGTCACAGGACAGAACATGGGCTTTGGACCCCTAAACACCTACTTTTCAAGCCAGCCTGGCAGGCTTGTCCATTACAAACTTTGCTGCAGGCCCCTGAGACCAATATTGGATGAAGTTTCTCTCTCATGTTGTTTTATGTCCTTAAAATCTTAACCTTGTGACCATGTGGAGATACTTTAGTCTCTGCCATCCAGAGGACAAGGATTTTGGGGTTCATGTCATAGCTAGCCCTAAAAATTATCTTAAGCAGTTTAAAGCCTTTGCAAGCTCAAAATTGGCTACTCTAGGCCTCTTTTGGGAAGAACAATAGAAACTGCTTAATGTTGTAGCTCCATAGCTAAGGCTTTGTTTTCTGACAATGGCAGCCTAAGTTCAATTCTTGGCTTAGGAAATCAGTCCTTTCTGCTTTGTTATTTATGAAACTTTTTGCCATTTATTGATTCTTTTCCCCCAGGGACTGCTTCTGATTTCCTGTCTTAATTTTTTATTTCTCTGAATTACCTTTCGGTAGATTCTAAATCTTGTAAATAAACTGTTTATTGTCTCTTTGAGACACCTTATGCATCCATGATCAAGTTAAAACCTTAGTTAAAACTTATTAATTTCACTGGGAGGTTACCTGTGGTAGAATTCAAAAGCCAAAAATATTGGCTCTCCTGACTGGAGTCTGGAATGAGATTTTAAAAGTTTTTTTAAAAAACAAAAGAGCTCTACTGTTAAAATCAGCTTAATTAAAATGGATATCCAAGCTATACATATTTAAAAGGCCTTATCTCTTTCCTCTTCTTGAATCGCTTTTTTCTGAAAAGGTTTTCTTCTCAGTTGACAGAATTATTTTCTCCATTTTGTCTGCTTCCCACTCCTGATGCCCACATGAGAGAATCTAAGAATTTCAAACAGCCTGGACTCCTGGGGAAAAACAGAAGTGGCACCACAGACCCCGTTCTGGAAAAAACCTATTTTCCTCATGGAACCCCAAGAATTGAAAGTGGATAAATCTCTCTCAAAATCTAAAGCTGTGTTTGGTTTTTCATTGTGTTACCTGACCTTTTTTGTTTTGACTTTTGGGGGCATCAGAAATTACTTTACATTATGGGAAAGTCTTCAACCTTGGTGTATAGCAACTTTAAGGGATATAGGCTGTTATGGAGGGATACTTGGCTCTTTGCGTGCTTGGATTAGAGAAGCATGCTTGGTCACCTGGAAGGTATGCAAACATCCCCCTCTTCCACTGAGAGATGAGACTCCCGTGGGGATGGGCTGATTACAAAATGGGCTGATCGGCTTTGGGTTGTCTTGTAATAAAATGCACAGTAAAAGCATTGCACTGTCTTCTTCCATAGTATTTCCTTCTTTTTGGGGATCCAGGATGTGATATAAAAATGGGACCCCTCGGCCGGGCGCAGTGGCTCATGCCTGTAATCCCAGCACTTTGGGAGGCCGAGGCAGGTGGATCACGAGGTCAGGATATCGAGACCATTCTGGCCAACATGGTGAAACCCTGTCTCCATGAAAAACACAAAAAACAAAATCAGCCATGCATGGTGGTGAGCGTCTGTGGTCCCAGGTACTCGGGAGGCTGAGGCAGGAGAATGGCTTGAACCCGGGAGGCGGAGCTTACAGTGAGCCAAGACTGTGCCACTGCACTCCAGCCTGGGCGACAGAGCGAGACTCCGTCTAAAAAAAAAAAAAAAAAAGGGACCCTTAATTTTGGGGATCTGTTTCTGCCTTCCAGCTGTGCTTGCTTATTAGGCTCTGGAAACAGCAAGCTTTCCTGACCCTATTCCTCCAAGGGCTCCACCCTGAAGCCAGTAATCCAATTATTGACAAACGAAAATCTTGACAACTACTGGATATTCTTCTCTCTGTATATTTATATCTGTTTGTGTGATGTTTATATATGAAAGAGTTCTGAACAATTGGGGGCAAAATAAGGGCTTAAATAAAATATTTTGTCAGAAAATAGAAACTTTAATGCCTTTTTGTTCATGTGACTTTAGTAATGTTTCAGAAATAAAGACAACTTTAAAGATTATTGGTAAAATAAAAACGTCTTCAAAATTTAGACATTTGATCGAGACATTTGGTCTAAATTAGGTCAGATATTAGGTTTGCTAAATGCTTTAAGGTAATAAACTGCTTCTTTGACTTTTGAAAACTGTTTGGCTTACCTACTTTGGAGCCATTAGGTTCTAGATAAGGCCTGGGGATATGTGGCGTAAGCCACACCCCCTAACTGTACTAGGAAGAATCAGACCTTATTTGCACTTCTGTCTGGTGTCCTAGGCTCCACAGCCAGTATATATTAAAATCATTTACTTATCAGGCTTTTCACAAAAAATGAAAGATGCTAAAAGTTAACAGTATAACACGTCCACTGGAAAAAGAGTTTTACATGCAAGGTTGCAAGGTATAGCAGGAAAGTGGAATGTGGTTTTGGTGGGAAATTATAAGAAGGCATGGGAATATGGTTTTTGTTAAAGGGAATGTAATTTTGTCTAGTTCAGAGGGTTTTAAAGAGCGTCTTAACCTAAAAGAGTAAAGGGTCAAAACTGAAGTTTAAGCAACTTGGAAAGGTTTGTGAAGGGTCGATCTTGTAAAGGAAGTTCTGTGAAAAGAAGCAAGTTGGCTAAGAGTTGAGGGGAACTGTTTTGTAATTTTCTGTATATCGAACAGCAAAATAAAAGCACATTGATGTGGAGCCAGAATCTGGGCCTATGTATCTGAGTAACAGGGTTTTCTTTTAAAAAAATTCATCTGTTTAACAGAAAATTGTAAAGAGTTAGTTATAAGAAGTTTATGAGAATCTTACCTTATAGTCAAACTAATTAAAACTACATAAATGTATAAATTTGTATTAAAAACTAGCTTTAGCATTAAAGATGCCCTAAAGCAAACATGAAACTTGTTTTTCTCTTTTGAAAAAGATTTTTATGTAATATTAAGAGACAAAACAAATCTTGTTTGCCTTTTGAGTAAACTACAAAAAAAAAAAAAAAAGGGAGGGGAAAGAGAAGAGACAGATTCAGTTGACCTCATGCTGTCTTCATCGGATATTATTGTCTAGAAAGCTGAGTCTCCTCTCTATCAGAGTAAAGGTTTTTTTCCTTTTTAAAATTTCTGGGTTATCATTTTGGCTATATGAATGACTTATGGTGACCTGGGATTCTATTTAGTGATATCCAGTGTTGTAAACCTTCGATATTTGACAAAGTTTCCAAAGTCAAATGATAAAGTATGTCTTTTTCTGACCTAATTAATCTTTTAGATATTAGGTCCCCTAAAGTGCAAAAATGATGTATTTGCCTTATTTTACATAAAATCACACAGGAAACATTGTCAACTATGAAATGATGTTTGGCTTTCTTTGGACTGTATTTTTATAAATGTTATTTGTATGTGTTCAAAAATTATAGGAAACTTCTATAATTCTGATATAATTTAATGTATATTAAGCCTTTTAATTATTATGTAAAATTGTTGTATGCCACAGAAGTAATCAAAATTCCTAGTCAATTGTAGCTTTAATAGTGGCTGCCTTAAGACTTTTGTCATCCACAGACAAACTGTCTTATTTTGATCCTTTTCAGTAGGCAGTTTATAATCAGATATACAGCTCTGATGGGTTCTCTTGAATGTAGGTCTCTGATAACTTTAGATATTGTGTTATTGGAATAGAGGAAACAAAACAAACTTCTAGAACTCATGGAGAGCTAATGTGGTAAACATTGCTAATCCTTTTGTTTTTCAGAGTCAAGAAAACTTTTTCTTTTGAGCTATTTAGAACATTTAGCAATTGAGTGAAGTATACTTCCATGAATGAAATTTGGAGCATATTGCTTTCTCTCCACCTGATTCCTCCAGAATTTAGAAACTATTTGTGAGTATTCTCAATTTATGGCAGTCTAGTTTTTTGCATAAGTGCAATAAGAATCTCTTTTCTTTTGTAACAGGACACAATTGGAGAAACTGGTTATTTTACCAAGGCTTTGACTGGAATGGCATGCTTTCTTTAAATAGTCAAAGTTGGCTGCGCGCGGTGGCTCAAGCCTGTAATCCCAGCACTTTGGGAGGCCGAGACGGGCGGATCACGAGGTCAGGAGATTGAGACCATCCTGGCTAACATGGTGAAACCCCATCTCTACTAAAAAATACAAAACTAGCCGGGCGAGGTGGCGGGCGCCTGTAGTCCCAGCTACTCGGGAGGCTGAGGCAGGAGAATGGCATAAACCCGGGAGGCAGAGCTTGCAGTGAGCTGAGATCCGGCCACTGCACTCCAGCCTGGGCGACAGAGCGAGACTCCGTCTCTAAAAAAAAATAAAAAAATAATAAAATAATAAATAATCAAAGTTGACTTATAGAGCCAATAAAGGGAAAGCTGGCCTCATACCTTGTCTACACATTCCCTGTACAGGGTTCCTGACCTGTACTAAATAAAGAATGTCACTTTCTGACAGGCCCAGGAGCACCAAGTTATCTTATGACCTTCAGAGGAGGAAAATTCACTCAACTAATACAGGTATTTGCAAGTATAGATAAATCTGTGACTGGGCTTCAAGGCTTTAAAAGTACAATCTGAGATTCTCTATAGAACAAAGTTTCAGCAAAGCCAATTTTAAAAGAGCCTATATGGCAAATAATTATTCCTACTGGACTTTATGCAAATAATCAAGCCAAGCATAATAGGACTAAAATTTATTTTGCAAGTATATTTGACCTACTATGATTTATCTTTAATAAAATGGAGGACTAGTGAGAGAAAATTATATTTCAAAAAAATAAAAAACAACTATAGCACACTTGTTGTTAGTTGTTCTTGAGTTTTATTACTTTCTGCAATTTGGATTAAATCCTAAATTATCTATGGGCTACAAGTCCCCAAACTAATGCTTTCAAATCTTTACTTTTAAAACTTGGAATTGCACTGCTTATCCCAGAACACATTATTTACCTTACAGTATGCTGTTCTATAAATGCTGCATTAAAACTATAGATGAGAATACTAACATCCCTGTCATGTAAACCTTGAAACCCCAACCAGGCACCTATAAGTATGTGCAGACAGCTGCAAAGCAGTTCTACTCCTCTTACCTTGGGGTCAATATCTAACCCCACCACGCCCCTGTTCAGCAGGAAGATGTTAGAGTGGTCTTCATCCTTTTCTATCTTCATAGAATAAGGTGTTACAAAATCCAAAGGAAGGGACTGAAACTACCTTTGCAAAATGGTAACTGAGACAATGATGTGAAAGAGATCTGATGTAACTGACTCCATCTTGCTTCTAACCTCCAGGCTGTCCTTGTTCATTCCTGGGTGTAGGCCAAACTAACTTCAGGAGGAACTTAGTTCGTAGTTTAGCTTTGAAACAAAGACAACAACAGCCCTTTCCCAAAATAAATCCCCTTCCCACCTGGGGACTAGACTGCCTTTGCAGGACTAACAAATTAGCCACAAGATTAGAAATTATGGTAGAGGAGTCAAGCAGCTGGAGGCTGCAAGACTCTAAAACTCCCCAAATTGCTCCTGGGGACAGCATCAGTATTGCAAGGCTGAAGATCAGTGCTTGAGATATTTACAGACCCTGCACTTGATGGACAAGCTGGCACCATCCAGATCCATAAACTGGCTCATCTGGTCTTATAGCCCCAACCCAGAAACTGACTCAGTGCCAGAGGACAGCTTCAACTCCCTATGATTTCATCTCTGACCTCACCAATCAGAACTCCCGATTCACTTGCCCCTACCTACCAAAGTATCCTTCAAAACTCCAATCCTTGAATACTTGAGGAGACTGATTTGAGTAATAATAAAACCCTGGTCTCCTCACAGCCAGAATTGTGCGAATTACTCTTTCTCTATTGTAATTCCCATCTTGATCAACTGGTTCTGTCTAGGCAATGGGCAAAGTGAACCCACTGGGTGGTTATACCACCCAATGTGGTTTGATACAACTTATAAAAAAGTCTGAAAGCATGGTATCAGTAAAAGATTTGCCTCATTTGTCAACTAAATTTACTCTTAGATAAAGATACAGACTCCAAAGAATCCCATAACCATCTAGATTTTGGCAATAAATGAAAACTGAAGAATTTCCTCCTGTTCTTAGTAAGTGCTCACTATTTGCATCCTGAAGCCTCAGAAGTGCTCATATTTATTATCTTCTTGACAAAGCCTCTTCAGAAGAATTTTATTGCTATTAAGTGATGTATCTATCCCTTAAGAAGAAGGAAAAAACCCTACAGCACCACTGATCTCAAACATCTTTAGAGTACTGAGTAGAAAGCAAGACACATTGAAAACTGGCTCTGTGCGGTGCTGCTCCATGTGTTGAAGCTGACAGAGTTAAGGACATGCTATCCCCAAATATGGGACTTTGGCATTTAAACAGCAGAGGCAAGAAGGCCACTCTCACCTTCCCACAACTCTTCTCTGAAGCAGGCCAGAATACCTAGGAAGGTCACTCTCTGCTATTTTCCCTCTCTCCTCCCCTGAAGACCCTCAGGTGACAGATGTCCTGACCTGAGGTAAGGAATACCCAGAGGTAAGGAATGCCATATAGGGACACCAAGAAAATCTGAGCAAACAGACCTTGCTAAGCAAATCCCAGTTTATTACCACTAAATCATACCCTTTTGTTTTCAGTCATAATTCCGCACAACTGACCATAAAACACACAGATTTCCCTGTTCCTTTGGGTCTTCATATCTGATGGCTCTCATGTCATCTAAAACTTAAATAAATTTTATGCTTTTCTCTCGTTAATCTGTTTTTTGTTAGAAGAGGTCTCAGCCATAAACCTTTTGATGGGCGAGGAAACAATATTACTTTTCCCCACACTTGTAGAGCCCAGCTTTCTCCAGGGCCACGTCTGTAATTTTCCCTTGGATAAGTCAGATAGTAACTGGAGTTGGTTTTGTTTCATTTTGATTGCTATTCTTGCACTTCATATTTTGATGCCTTAATGATTAGAATTTTCAACTCATTTTCTAAGTGAAAACAAATCTTTAGTCATTTTCATCAGACCCATACACATTATTATTTTAATGATGTAAATATATGCCATACACTAGAAGGCACACTTTTCATGTGGGCAGGGTCTGAGCCATGGTAGACAGTACAGGGAAGGAGGCAACACTGTACTGGTACTGTGGGTATAGAAGGCAGAGGATATGCCTTAGTCCAACAGTCAAAATCAAACAGAGGAAAGGAGAGGAATGTGGGTTGACAGAAAATATGACATGGGGTTCTTTAATGTTTCTGTGTCATAATCCCTTTTAAAACTGGTAGAAGTCAGTGACTCCAAAAAAAACCACATAGACAATCCATCTTCATTATCTGAGGATTTGTCTACTTGCTAAAATTTATTTGTAACCCAAAGTCAATACCTGCAATGCTTTCATAGTCATTCACAGAAATGCTCAGTCCCCTGATGCACACATTTCCAGCTGAGGTCAAAGAGGATGATGCTCTGCCTTCTTATTTCAGCTCTCATATTATAAACAGGTGTCCTTTTGAGGTTTGTTTAAGTACCACTTTTTTTTTTTCTTTTGTATTTTGTAGTTTTCCAATGGTAATTTTGCTGTTTAAAATGCTGCCCGCCCCTTCCCCAACCGAGGGTGGGTGTGGTGGCTCACACCTGCAAACCCAGCACTCTGGGAGGCCAAGACAGAAGGATCACTTTAGGTCAGGAGTTCGAGACCAGCACGAACAACAGAGCAAAACCTCATCTCTACCAAAAAAATTGTTTTTAATTAGCCTGGTATGGTGCCCACCTATAGTCCTAGCTATTCCGGAGGCTGAGGTGGAAGGATCCTCGAAGCCAGAAATTCAAGGTTACAGTGAGCTATCATCATGCCACTACACTCCAGCCTGGACAATAGAGTGAGACCTTGTCTTAAAAAAAAAAAAATGGGCCAGGTGTGGTGGCGAGTGCCTGTAATCCAGCACTTGGGGAGGCCCAGATGGGCGGATCACCTGAGGTTGGGAGTTCGAGACCAGTCTGACCAATATGGCAAAACCCCATCTCTACTAAAAATAAAAAATTAGCTGGGCATGGTAGTGCACGCCTGTAATCCCAGCTACTTGGGAGGCTGAGGCAGGAGAATTGCTTGAACGCAGGAGGCAGAGGTTGCGGTGAGCCAAGATCGTGCCACTGCACTCCAGCCTGGGCAACAAGAGCGAAACTCTGTCTCAAAAAAAAAAGAAAAAAAAAGAAAGTATCCCAAGTGTGGTGCTGTCTAGTGTTTCTAAGCACAAGAAGGTTGTGATATGCCTCATGGAGAAAATACTTATTGTTCAGGCATGTGTTACAGTGCTGTTCATTGTGAGTTCAGTGACACAAATGCTGCAATTGACATACTGTTTTATATTTTAAAATACTGACTATAGGCCGGGCGCAGTGGCTCAAGCCTGGAATCCCAGCACTTTGGGAGGCCGAGGCGGGCGGATCACGAGGTCAGAGGATCGAGACTATCCTGGCTAACACGGTGAAACCCCGTCTCTACTAAAAAATACAAAAAAAACTAGCCGGACGACGTGGCGGGCGCCTGTAGTCCCAGCTACTCCGGAGGCTGAGGCAGGAGAATGGCGGGAACCCGGGAGGAGGAGCTTGCAGTGAGCCGAGATCGCGCCACTGCACTCTAGCCTGGGCGACAGAGCAAGACCCGATAAAAAAAAAAAAAAAAAAAAAAATACTGACTATAATTATTTAGAGAAACGTATATTAAACAAGGTGTCTTTTAACAGAAACATGTGTAAAATGAGGTTACGCACTGATCACTTCACAAAAATATTGTGGCCTAAGTATGGACACTGTATTTCCTCCTAGAAGCAATGGTTCAGTATTTGCTGATTCAGAGTTTGCAGCAACTTTAGAGAGCACAACTTTCACCAAGAATGAGAACCAACGGTATTAAATACAGATAGAATTTTACATGCACTATTAAGAGGCCCTCAGAACCACTGAAATTCATGTGTAAATCTCTTCTAGAGGCCCAGACAGTTCTAATGTCTTGCCATGAAGCAGCAAAGCTGAAATGTAGGGCATTACAACGAATTATAATAGCAATATTAGTGTAAAAATTATTGTTAACAACAAATGATTTGAGTTCCTACTCTGTGCAAGTAAGTCTTTTATTCTCAAGCAAAGTAAGTATAAATATGTATATCTGTATCAAGTTTGGAATACTATTCAACAGTATTAATGTGTGGCCAAATTGTTTGTTCTTTATTAAATAAATTTTCAGTGTAAACCAACAGCTAAGAAAACTCAGAAATGTGACCAGCTTTCACTCCAGCACCTTCAAGATAATTGTGTTTCCGCGTTAGCACTTACAGGGACTATTAACCAAGCAGTCCTTAAGACTCTTGTTAAACTTTAGCTGGAAGAATAGAACAGTTAACGACATATTTTACAGCTGGATATTTTTTAACCCTACTAATAACCCCTTTGCACAGATGAGTGTACAACTCATTTTTCAGGGGGCAAAGCAGAACAATAGGAAACACTGCAGTTTCTTTCCTCCCTGATTCCACTTGGTCCACTAGCTTGCTGGTAGTTTCAGAGAAATGCTTTATCTTTTCTTAGACAGACTATTTTCAGGTAGCATTGTTCTTAAGTGCTCTTTCTGATAATCAGGATTGTAAGGATTCCACGATGTTTCCAATTTCCTAACCCTTGACTTCCTAAATGCCTTTGATCTCTCTACTAGACTACCCAGGCAGAGGGCTGCATGAAGGGAACTAATGCTGCCCACTCTAAGATTACCCCTGGGTCAAGAGTACCTGGAAGTCCATACCATGTTTGGTGCAAATCTGTTACTTACCTTGGCTTTCCCAGCACTGAAATGTGGAGGCAAAGATCTTGAGGCCACTGTTATCCTAGCTCTTGTCTGGGCCAAATTACCTAAGAAAGAGACCACAAGGAACATAAATTAAGGAAAAGTTAAGGAATAGGATCACAAGTAATTTTCCCTTTGTATCCTTGTATTTTCTGAATTTTCAAAATAATCTGCTTCGAATTTTAAAATTTGGAAAATTTTGAAACTTTGATGATATAAATTATAAATTATAATAATTATTTAAAAGTTTAGGC
>NW_016816196.1:205931-218595 GCF_001698545.2 Rhinopithecus bieti
TTTTTTGAGACGGAGTCTCGCTCTGTCACCCAGGCTGGAGTGCAGTGGCCAGATCTCAGCTCACTGCAAGCTCCGTCTCCTGGGCTTACGCCATTCTCCTGCCTCAGCCTCCGGGAGTAGCTGGGACTACAGGCGCCCGCCACCTCGCCTGGCTAGTTTTTTGTATTTTTTTAGTAGAGACGGGGTTTCACCATGTTAGCCAGGATGGTCTCGATCTCCTGACCTCGTGATCCGCCCGCCTCAGCCTCCCAAAATGCTGGGATTACAGGCTTGGGCCACCGCGCCCGGCCTTATATTAGTTTTATAAGCAAAAAGAAAGAAAAGTATTAAATTCACTGAACAAATTAGAAATAAAAGGAAATTACCTCAACATAATAATGGCCATTTATGAAAATCCCACAGTGAAATGTCAGTGGCATTTGAACCAGAGCAACTCCATCTTGAATAGGGGCTGGGTAAAATAGGGCTGAGACCTACTGGGCTGCATTCCCAGGAGGTCAGGCATTCTTAGTCACAGGATGAGGTAGGAGGTTGGCACAAAATACAGATCATAAAGACCTTGCTGATAAAACAGGTTGCAGTTAAAAAAAGAAAAAGCTGGCCAAATCTCACTAAAACCAAGATGGCAATAAAAGTGACCTCTGGTCATCCTCGTTGTTCATTATATGCTAATTATAATGTATTAGCATGCTAAAAGACACTCCTATCATCTCCATGACAACAAATGCATGGCAACATCAGGAAGTTACCCTACATGGTCTAAAAGGGGGAGGACCCCTCAGTTCCAGGAATTGCCCACCCTTTTTCCAGAAAACTCATGACAAATCTACCCCTTATTGAGCATATAATCAAGAAATAACCATAAAAATGGGCAACCAGCAGCCCACGGGGCTGCTCTGCCTATGGAGCAGCCATTATTTTATTCCTTTATTTCCTAATCAACTTCCTTTCACTTTACTGTACGAACTCATACCGAATTCTTTCTGGTGCAAGATCCAGGAACCCTCTCTTGGGATCTGGATTGGGACCTCTTTCTGTTGACATAACATCAAACAGTGAAAATTGAAAGCTTTTCCACACCATCAAAACAAGACAAGGATTCACACACTCACCACTTCTATTCAATATATTATAGTACTGGAAGTCTTAGCTGGGGCGATTAGGTAAGGAAAAGAAATAAAAGGCATCCACATCAGAAAGGAAGAAGTAAAATTAATCTCTGTTCATGATCTTATACGTAGAAAACCCTAAAGATTCCACATTAAAAGAAGTGTTAGAGCTAATAAATGTTAGAACTAACTTTAGCAATAATGCTTATACAAAACCAATGCCCAGGCCAGATGTGGTGGCTCACGCCTGTAATCCCAGCACTTTGGATCACTGGGTCAGGAGCTCGAGACCAGCCTGGCCAATATGGTGAAACCTCGTCTCTACTAAAAATACAAAAATTAGCCAGGCTTGGCGGTACACGCCTGTAATCCCAGCTACTCAGGAGCCTGAAGCAGGAGAATCGTTTGAACCCAGGTGGCGGAGATTGCCGTGGGCCGAGATCATGCCACTGCACTCCAGCCTGGGACAGAGCGAGATTCCGTCTCAAAAAACAACAGCAACAACAACAACAACAAAAAAACAAAGCAAAACAAAACAAACAAACAAAAAAACAACACCCAAAAATCGGTTGTTTTGTTTTGTTTTGTTTTCAGACAAAGTCTCATTCTGTCCCCCTGGCTGAAGTGCAGTGGTGTGATCTCAGCTCACTGCAACCTCCACCTTCCAGGTTCAAGTGATTCTCACACCTCAGCCTCCCAAGTAGCTGGGATTACAGGCACCCACCACCAAGCCTGGCTAATTCAGTTGCATTTTTATACACTAAAAATGAACTATTCAAAAAAGAAATTAAAGAAATAATTCCATTTAAAATAGCATCAAAACACAATAGGAATAAATTTAATCAAGGAGGCAAAAGACTTTTACACCAAAAACTACAAAACATTGCTGGAAGAAATGAAAGAAGGCACAAATAAACTGATGCACATCACTGTTCATGGGTTGGAAGACTTAATATTGTTAAAATGTTCATACTACCCCAAGCATTCTACAGATTCAGTGTAATGCTTATTAAGTCCCAGTGGCATCTGTTGCAGATAGCAAAAATATCCTAAAATCCATATAGAAATACAAAGGACCCAGAAAAGCCAAAACAACAGGGAGAAAAAGAATAAAGCTAGAGGATTCACATTTCCTGAATTCAAAACATATTACCAAGCGACAGTAATCAAAACATATGGTACTGAAATAAACACAGACAAACCAATTAAATAAAATAGAGTGCCTAGAAATAAACACACAGAGATGCGTGATCAAATGATCTTTGATAAAATCACCAAGACTATACAATGGGGTAAAATAATCTCTTTAACAAACGGTGTTAGGGAAAGTGAATATCCACATGCAAAAGAATAAAATTTAACTGTTACCTTACACTATACACAAAAATCAAATCAAAATGGATTGAAGATTAAAATGTAAGACCTGAATCAATAGCCGGGTGTGGTGGTTCACGCCTGCCATCCCAGCACTTAGGGAGGACAAGGCGGGTGGATCACAAGGTCAGGAGATCAAGACTATCATGGTTAACATGGTGAAACTCCGTCTCTGCTAAAAATACAAAAAATTAGCTGGGCGTGGTAGTGGGCACCTGTGGTCCCAGCTACTCAGGAGGCTGAGGCAGGAGAATGGCATGAACCCAGGAAGGGGAGCTTGCAGTGAGCTGGGATCGCACCACTGCACTCCAGCCTGGGTGACAGAGCGAGACTCCATCTCAAAAAACAAACAAACAAACAAAAAAACTGAAACTATAAAACTCCTAGAAGAAAACATAGGAGAAAAGTTTCATAACATTAGTCTTGGCAACAATTTTTTTTTGCTATGAAACCAAAACATAAGCTATAAAAGCAAATATAGACAATGAGACTACACAAAACTAAAACTTCTGCTCAACCAAGGAAACAATCAATGGATTGTAGGGATAACCTATGGAATAGGAGAAATTATTTTCAAACCATATAGCTAATAAAGGATTAACATGCAAAATATATAAGGAACTCCTACAACTCAATAGTAAAAAGCCAAATAAAAATAAATAAATAAATAAATACGAATTTGATTACACATATCTCCAAAGAAGGCATACAAATGGCTAACAGGTATATGAAGAGATACTCAGTATCACTAAACATTAGGGAAATGAAAATCAAAACTATAATGAGATGAAATATTACCTCATTCCAATGACGATGGTCATCATCAAAGAAACAGAAACAAGTGCTGAAGAGGATATAGAGAAATTAGAACCCTCTGCACTATTGGTGGGAACATAAAATGGTGCAGCTGCTATGGAAAATGCAGCATAAAGGTTACTCAAAAAATTAAAAATAGATCTACCATATGGTACAGCAATCCCTCTTCTGAGTATTTACGTAAAAAAAGAATTGAAAACAAGATCTCCAAGAGATATTTGCACTTCTGTGTTCATTGCCCCATTATTTACAAGGGCCAAGAAGTGTAAACAAACTAACGACAGGTAAATGGACAAAGAACATTCGGTATATACATACAATTGAATACCCAGCCTTAAAAAAAGAAAAAAAGGAAATCCTGCCATACGCTACCACATGGATGAACCTGGAGAACATTAGGCTAAGTGAAAGAAGCCAGTCACAGGAACACAATACTGCACAATTCCACTTACATGAGGTATCTAAAGTAGTCAAACTCACAAAAGCAGAGAGTAGAATGGTAGTTGTCAGTGGCTGGGGGCACGAGGAGGTGGGAGCTGCTATTCAACGGGTATTGAGTTTTAGTCGCATAATATGAAAAAATTCTAGAGATCTGCTGTACAAAAATGTGCACATATTTGATACTATATTATATACTTAAAAAGAGAGATTTCATGTTATACATATTTTTTACTATAAGAAAAAGTCTCCAACGGAGACACTGCTAATCACTGAAAGAGATGAATATGGAAGAAAAAAGGTGCTGAAGGAAGTTTTCCCGAGAAAGAAGTTAGACAATAGAGCACACCATTGTGAAGGTTGAGTACACAGACACTGATCCTTCAGAGGAGGAAAATATCTTTTCTCTACCCATTCTAGGTTCATGGTTGAGGCCCTTTTAACGAAGAACAGATTGCTAAGTGAAAAGTATAAAACTTACTTAATGTAAGTTTTAGGTGACACGTGAGCCTTTATAAGGAAATAAAAGGAGAGCAGTAAAGAAATATGACAGGAAAAAGTATCATCTAATGGTAAGAAAATGATGACACTTAGTAAGGCCTATTCGTTCAGATTCTTCTCTGTGTCCTTGTGTCTGCAGAGATAAGTATCCTTCTTTTCTGTGAGTATAGGAAGAGCAGCTCCTACACGAGAGTCTCACAGCCTGCTTTAGGGGAAGGTCAGAAAAATCCCTCATAGATTTTATGACCTGCTTCAAGGGACAAGGGGGTGGGGGCTAAGAGTGACATTCCTGCGCCTACCATTTTCTCAAATTCCTTTAGCTTAAATTATTCAGTAGGTCAAGGAGCCATATTTTGGGATAGTGAGCCCTGAACCCCATCAATCCCTCCGCACATAAGGAGAAACCTGGCCACCCCGAGTGAGTCAGTGGGGCAGGGAGTGGGAGACAGCAGCCTTTGAGTCCAGCGAAGTTTTGCAGGGCTTTGCATTTGTCAGGAGCGTGACCTTGAACAAGTTGACTTCTCAAAGCCTCAGTTTCCTAGTCCATAACAAGAAAACAGTACCACCTGTTTTCCTCCCATAAGAGTTATTATGTGGACTCACCAAGACAACTCACAAAAATACTGTCAACACAGGACTAGAGCAGGGCAACTATTCATTTCACATTAGGTGTATTTTATTATTATTTGCTGTGAACTGTTCACAAAGGTATCAAAGGAGAGAGCAAGAAAAGACCAGGAAAAATGGCCGGGAGTGGTGGCTCATGCCAGTAATCTCAGCACTTTGGGAGGCCGAGTCCAGCGAATCACCTGAGGTCAGGAGTTCAAGACTAGCCTGGCCAACATGGAGAAACCCGTCTCTACTAAAAATACAAAATTAGCAGGGTGTGACGGCACATGCCTGTAATCCCAGCTACTTGGGAGGCTGAGGCAGGAGAATCCCTTGAACTCAGGGGGCGGAGGTTGCAGCGAACCAAGATCGCCCCATTGCACTCCAGCCTGGGCAATAAGAGCGAAACTCTGTCTCAAAGAAAAGAAAAGACCAGGAAATCTCACCAAATCTCTGTGTGATCACTGGCTAGTCAAAAAAAACTATGAAAGGTGAGAAAAAATGATAGGACAACTCTTGGCCACTCAGATTCCTCCCACTTTTTACCTTTGAAGATCCACCCTTCACCACTTCTCTAATTCCTCTTCCCCCAAACCAAGTGTGTGAAGAGATTTGTTTGCATTTTTACCTACAGTGTCATTTGATTCTGTAGCAAAATAAAAAGTTGTTAATGAAAGGAAGTGCTGCAATTTGTGCATATGCAAGACGCTCAAGATTTCAAAGTTTCAGCAAGTCTAGCACAAAGATGTCCAAATGTTTTCTCTGGCGATATCTTCAGAGGCTAAACTGTGATTAATAGCCCAGAAAGAACCCTTTGAAGCAGGATTGGTGACATCAAAGTCGTAATCCAGGGGTGGCAGGAGCTTTATAATGAGTGGGAAGCATTTTAACACATTTCAAAGGATTTACAGCATGAATAAACAATAGACCTCAGCAGATGCGCCACACACACCTTTCAGAAACATAACCTATACAAAGTTTCCATTTTAATTTAAATGTAAATACAGTGTTCACACTTCTTTCAAATGTTAAGCATCCTCAGTGCCTCACCCCCTAGACAGCTTCTTCCCAGCTAAGCATCGCTCATTGCCCCAGAACACCCTCCTGTGCTTCTCAAAACTGCAACTACCAACATGTGTCCTGTGTTGGAAGGAGAAAACGGAAGTCAGAGACATCTAATGGAATTTATATCCTATGCGGGAACTGTGTTAAGAGAGAATCTGAATTGGAGATTACAAAGATCTCACACAATTTCCCTGCTTCCAACTTAAAGGAAAAGACACAAGTGGTCTGAAGACAGAGCTGGAACTTTTAAAAGATGGCAATTTTCCACCTGCTTCAGAGGATTTTCCTTGCTTGGAAAGTACCCAGAACCCAGGGTTTCATCTGTAGTCATCTTTTACTAACTGCCCCAAAGGACAGGTTGTTGTTTTAAATAATCAAACAGAATTCAGTCTCCCTCTGCTGCACCCTCTGGGTTTATAGGACTTGTTGCAGGGTTTCATTGGTTGTTGGTGGTGGGCATTTGTTTGAGAAATTTTCCGATTTTAATTTTCTCTCCAAACACAAGAAATAGGCTAATAAACTAAGAAATGATTGCAAAGCAATGCTGAAATGTAAAAAGCTATTTGTGTCAAATAGCTACAAATATAAGGAGCTGTAAATAAAAAATCAGATGCTTCAGTTCATCTGTTTGAAGATTAAGTTTTATCTCAGTAGACCTGAGAACTGAAACCATGTACCCCACATTCAGCTTAGATACTGAGAACCGAAACCACATCTTACTGTCTACAATACAATGACTTTGTGTAATTCCTGTCTCCATTAGCATGACTTTCTTTTTTCAGGAGTCTCCAAGCCCAGGCAAATGGTTAGATTGCTCATTACAGAAACTTCCTGAAAGACTCATCAGCTCTTCCATGGAAAGGATCAACCTGACAGTTCATTCCCTATGGTTCCTATAATCTCTCCTTTCAAAGTCCTCCCCTTGCTGTTTCCACCAGCACTGGACTGCTGCACTGTGATACTTACCCAATCCTAATCAAAGGCCCTCACTTTGAAAGACCTTCCTAAAAATAAACGATTTCTCAACAAACTCTGGCCTTGACTTCCCTTCTCCAAGACATTGCCAAAACTTTGAGACGTGGTGGGGAGCAATAAACTCCACTTTGTCCTATCAGTGAGTTGTGCTAGTAATGTTTGGGAGCAAGCTTGAGACAGACCTACGCTAGTGCAATACTTGCAGTAATTAACATGTTCCAGTTTCAGTTTATAACACTGTAGCTAACAACATGCAAGGAGTTAAATTCAGTACATAGTTGTATACAAACATACTATAAAAAATACTATAGTAGCTAAGTGCAGTGGCTTTCACCTGTAATCCCAGAATCTGGGGAGGCCAAGTGGAAAGATTGCCTAAGCCCAGGAGTTTGAGACCAGCCTGGCCAACACAGTGAGACCCCATCGCTACAAAAAGTTTTAAAAATTAGCTGGGCGTAGTGACACACCTGTGGTCCCAGCTATTCAGGAGGCTGAAGTGGTAGGATCAGTTTGTTAGATATGAGTTCTAAATTTCTTTTCAAAGAATTAATATGTCAGGATGTTCAGTTCTTTGCCTTCTAAACTTCCTTGTAAAGCAACTTTTTTGATTACCTCCTCCATCCTGATTCATTCTGATCACCTGCTCCACCCTAACTCATTCCAATTACCTGCTACCTGCTCTGCCCTGACTCCCGCCAAAGCATTCACCCCGTCATTCTCTTTAAATCAGCCAATTGGAATTAGTTTAGCCTGGGGGGTCTAACCCTAGCCAATATGGGAACGACACAGCCATAGGGGCCACATGCCTCAGGGATAAGAACCCCTTCCCCTCCCTTGTCCAAGTATGTGCTCACCATTGTTCCATCTGTAAGGGCGCACCCTTCTGTACAGAACTACCTTGACTTGCTGATAATTAAAAAGCAATTTTATATTTGAGTGCTATTCCTTTTGCAGCACCGAAACCTTATATATAACAAGTTGAGCTCGGGAGGTTGAGGCGGCAGTGAGCCACAATCACACCACTGTACTCTAGCCTGGGCAACAGAGCAAGTCCCCATCTCAAAAAAACACAAACCTATAGTATTTTGTATGCTACAAAAACTTAGTTCATCTTTACATAACCATCTCTCCTAAATTTAAAACAAGGATTTATTTTAGATGTGATAAATTGAAGTAACTTAAGATAGCCACAAAATATGACACAGCTGTAGGAAGCCAAGAAAAGGAGATCATGTGTGATGTTAAATTTCGTTCTGCAGTTTTTACTCTCTCCCTTAGCATTTATCTACAGCTTTCAGGTTAATATCAATAAATGGGCAGAGCAGGATGGGAAAGTTCCCAGCCCACTTGGACGTGAGCTAAAGTCTTATGAAAACAACATGGATAATTTATATACAGTCACGTGCTGTGCTGCTTAATGACAGGGATATATTCTAAGAAAAGAGTCATAGGGAATTTTGTCATTATGTGAACAGCATAGAGTGCACTTAAAAAACCTAGATGGTATAGCCTCTGCACACTGTGAAAGTTACAGACACAGGATGAAATCACTTTTGTCAGACCCAGACAAGATAGGGCTGGGAAGGCCTGAAAAAGAGGAGACTCATGCTTACTTGTCTGAGATAAGAACTGTTTCCGAGGACTATCTAAAAACCCCACAAAAAACCCTTTTGCATCCTTCATGCATCTCCTGCTTTGATAAGGTTTATCACTAGGCATTCTATAGGACTGCAGTAATTCAGTGAAGATGTTCTCAGAAAAACACTTGCCCAGTAACAGTATCTCCACCAATGAACTGACAACTCTGGCTTTGAACCTCTGGAACCAATGAACTCTATTTCTAAGCAGCTTATGTAAATCTCTTTTTGCTAATAAAAGCTCCCCTTACCCTTCCCTCACTGAATGCACTGGTGCCTTGCCATTTTATGCTATGCCAGATTATAATCCTTAGTTTTATTCCTAAGTAAACCCAGGATATTTATAGATAAATTTCTCTGTGTATTTTTTTTTGTTTTGGTTGACATACCTGGGCCATATGGTATAGCCTATTTCTCCTAGGCTAAAAACCCATATAGCATGTTGCTGTATGGAATACTATAGGCAGTTATAACACAATGGAAATTATCTGTGTATCTAAACATAGAAAAGGTACAGTAAAAATATGGTATAAAATGTAAAAAAACCAGTACACCTATATAGGGCACATAACATGAACGAGACTTGCAGGACTGGAAGTTGCTCTGGGTGAGTCAGTGAATGAATGATGTGTGAATGGGAAGGCCTAGGACATTACTGTACACTAATGTAGACTTTATAAATACTGCACACTTAGGCTACACTAAATTTATACAAAATATTTCTTTTTCTTCAATAATAAATTAACCACTTACCATAACTTTTTTACTTCACAAGCTTTAAAATTTTAAAACTTTTGACTCTTTTCAAATAACACTTAGCTTACAACACAAACACACTGTAAGATGTACAAAATATTTTCTTTATATCTTAATTCTATAAACCTTTTAAATTTTAAGATGTTTTATTTATTTTTTAATTAAAAACAAAGACACTAACACACATACCAGCCGAGGCCTACACAGGGTCAGGATCATCAATATCACTGTCTTCTACCTCCACGCATCTTATCCCACTGTAAGGTCTATGGGGCAGTAACACACAGGGATTTGCCATCTCCTAGAATCACAATGGTTTCTTCTAGAACACCTCCTAAAGAACCTGCCTGAGGCAGTTTTACAGTTAACTTACAAAAAAAATAAGTAGGAGTACGTGCTAAAGTAATAACTTAAAAGCCTACTATAGCATATACATAAACCAGTAACATAGTTGTTTATTATCATTATTCAGTACTATGTACCGCACATAACCGTATCTGCTATATTTTATACAACTGGCAAAGTGGTAGGCTGGTTGTATCAGCATCACCACAAACACCTGAGTAATGCATTGTGAAGGCTAGGACATCACTAGGCAATAGGAATTTTTCAGTTCCATTGTAACCTTATGGGACCACAGTTGTATATGTAGTCTGTCATTGACTGAAATGCCATTATGTGATGCATGGCTGTATATAGAAGGGATTGTAGTTTTGTGGAGGGAAGGAATCAAGAGTAAAAAAGAGACGAGACTGTCCTCCCATCTGTTTTATTGAAGAAAGGTATTGCACAGGTAACAAATTCACTCTTTTCTGAATATACAATTTTATCGTGCATGTGGGAAATTCAAAGCCCCAAAGAAACCCCTTCCCTATTCCTGTATTGACTTTTAGTTGGCAGTTGTCTGACATTTTAAGGAATTTCTGCATAATTAACACCTTTACACTATTTGCTTGAAGAAAGCCAAACCAATGTTTTCACTGACTTTTTTTTTTTAGAACGTAAACTACAGCTTTAAAGATTTGTGATCCAGAGATCTCAAATTGTAGAGCTAGGGAAAAAATAGTAACTCCTTCCTCTCTCCTTAAGCTTTAAAACTCAAACAGGATGTCAGTCCAGCAAACACCTATACTGAATCCCAGACTGTTTCAAGGAGCTAACAAGGCTTCTCTTTCCTAACACAGTCAATAGTGGAGTTACTCTGTTTTCTGCACTTTATTGCCACATTGGCAGAAGGTCTCTTTTAACGACAAGAATTTCCTCTTAGAGCCAGATGAAGAAAGCGCTTTCCATATTTTCTTGGTGGAGTTCGCTTGAAAATAACATGGCTGCCACATGGCCTGATGTGGGTTCAAAAAAGTACAAGAGCCTATACTACTGACATCTACCGAATATCTACCCAAGAAGACTTGACCCATTTAAAGATAAAATAAGATAAAAGCCATATACACATGTCTGTCAGCACCCATGTGGTGAGGTGTAGAACGGCTTATTCCCGTCTCAGAACAATCAGGGATAGTTGTGGGCAAAATCACAATTTAGGCAAAGGATGTATTCAAATTCCCCACATCCCTTTTCACTTCTCTATTTCCACTTCTGAAGGTGCAACATGGCTTTACTGCTGTCTCCTCCCTATCCCAATATCCAATTCCCCCTACTTCATTGTCTCACCCTTGAACTTTTCAATGCAACACACACCTCCTCCATATTCCCATCAAATCTCCTTTTGTCTTTGTTCCAAACCTTCAGGTTACTATTCGTTTGACACTTAATCCAGGTGTAATTTGTTAATAGACAAATTAATGCATTAATTCACTCAGGTGAGATATTTACATGGTATAAAAAGCTATCTAGGTCAGGCGCAGTGGCTCATGCTTGTAATCCCAGCACTTTGGGAGGCTGAAGTGGGCGGATCATGAGGTCAGGAGTTCAAGACCAGCCTGGCCAACACAGTGAAACCCCGTCTCTACTAAAAATACAAAAATAACCTGGGCAGGTATTATAAGCGCACCTGTAATACCAGTTACTCAGGAGGCTGAAATCGCTTGAACCCAGGAGGCGGAGATTGCAGTAAGCCGAGATCGTGCCATTGTCACTCCTGGGTGACAGAGCTAGACTTCGTCTCAAAAAAAAAAAAAAAAAGCTATCTAGAAAGAAAATTTTATGGAATGAATCTATTGATGGGAATGTTGAAAACCTGTAGATGATCTAGTGTCCAGGTAAGGGGGACAGTTTTAAAATAGGGGGCCTTTCGTTTAATGATGCTCAAGTTATTCACACTTTGAAATAATACAGTAAAGCCCTTCTATGGGTCTTATAAAGATGAATAGAATGCAGTTAGTATATATGAGGGATTCTTTCTAGTACCCCTGAGTATACCAAAATGTACACAGTCAGCCCTGAAGGACCCACATATATGAAAAGTTGGCCCTCCATTTATGTGGTTTTGCATCCAACCAATACTGTATTTTTTATCTGCATTTGGTTGGAAAAAAAAAAAAACCTGTGTATAAGTAGACCTGCACAGTTCAAATCAACATTGTTCAAGAGCCAACTATGCAGTTCTTTAAGGAGAAGACAGCCCAGAGAAGCTCTTGGGGGGAAGGGGAAAGGCTGATATGTAAACAATTCATTGCGATTTAAACCGGTGAGTGCTAGAATAAATCTCTGAATAAAGTGACACGAGGGGACAGCATACTAAGTTTTCATGAGAAAATAAGGAAAACAAACAACGAAGAGTACGCAATGAATGAACTAGATTTTGAAAGCTTAACATGAGTTTGACAGGAAATGGAAGGTATTGTATCTGGAAGACACGCGCAAGACAGATACAGAATGTAAACCTGAGGGTTCCAGAGAGCTTGAAAGGCTTATTTTAAAATTACACATTTAATAATAGCATTAAAACATTTATTATTTTACCCTTGCAAACATAAAAACAAGTTACTCACCACTCCCTTCCAGTAAAAATACTACCTATGGGGACAGTTTTGGGGAGAAGAAAATATGGGTAAGAAGGCTTTGCTAAGGTATCATAAGTCACTGGTGGGACTGTGAACAGAAGTCTGTTCTGCTCTTCAGGTGGCCTTCAGGTAGAATGCCCCTTCATCTGTGTGGCCAAAGGTGGATGGTTTGGATACGAGCTACTAGGGGACTCATTCCAGTTAGTATAGTACTGATACGGCCAAAGTCTTAAATCTCTCTTTTTTTTTTTTTTTTTTTTTTTGAGACGGAGTCTGGCTCTGTTGCCCAGACGGATCTCAGCTCACTGCAAGCTCCGCCTCCCGGGCTTACGCCATTCTCCTGCCTCAGCCTCCCGAGTAGCTAGGACTACAGGTACCCGCCTCGTCGCCCGGCTAGTTTTTTTGTATTTTTTTTAGGTAG
>NW_016816196.1:218731-228429 GCF_001698545.2 Rhinopithecus bieti
GCTTACGCCATTCTCCTGCCTCAGCCTCCCGAGTAGCTAGGACTACAGGTACCCGCCTCGTCGCCCGGCTAGTTTTTTTGTATTTTTTTTAGTAGAGACGGGGTTTCAACGTGTTAGCCAGGATGGTCTCGATCTCCTGACCTCGTGATCCGCCCGTCTCGGCCTCCCAAAGTGCTGGGATTACAGGCTTGAGCCACCGCGCCCGGCCTTAAGTAAAATCTCATATGGGTCAGGTAGTTACTTATAGAGAAGTTACATTCCACAGTCTTAGAATCCTAAATAAAATGCTCAGGCAGGAGCGAATAAACTAATTACTTCAAATTAAAAAATCCCTCCCTAGAAGATTTGCACAACATACCTTATCGATTGATGGCAGGTCAGTCATATAATTTCCCACAACACCTATGCTTCCTTGTGTTTTTAAGCCTGAGAAAGTTACACAGGGCTTCAGCAAACAAGACGCTGTTAACTTCCCATTGTGCAGGAGTATGATTCAGTGCTTGGAACTATAACTGCTTTTTCTGAGTTTCCCTCTTTAGCATGGAAGCAATGAAAAGGACACTGGAAAGTGAGAAACGAGGATTCCTATCCCAAACCTGCCACTGACTTAAGGAGATCACGTCTACTCTTTATGACCCACTTGTGTTATATGTCAAATGAGGAGGTTGAGAAGATCAGTGGTTCTGCACATGTGTGTCATGGCATTCCGTCATGGTGCCCATAATGAACACGCTTTGTGGCTACGTAGCTCCACCTAGATCAATGCCAGGCATGTGGTGTAGACAGGGGTGGACTGTTCTCTGAAAGGGAACTACAACAAACAGTGTGTCATGTCAACCTGGCGCCAAAATAAAAGATTGTGTGACATCTGTGGCCAGGACATGTGTGAGCTTTACCTAAGCTATAAATCAGAGAGCTAATCAAGGAAGTAAACAGTATTGTTTAAAAACCAACAACATGCTAAACAACAAGCAAACAAGTAAGTGCAATAACTAGATGCAAGTTGGAGTAAAAAAAATTAAGCAGTGTTAGGCTTCGATCCAGCTCTGAAATTTTATTTATAGGTGTGAAATATATCCTAAAAGACCCCTGAAGCGGGGGAAATAAGAAAGAACAAAATAAAGATGATAAAACTAAAATCTGCAAAATGTATTATTTCTTAGCAGTTCAGTAGGCAACAGAAGTGGGTGGTGATGATAGCCCGGCTTAGATAAATGGAGGAAGCTTAGATAGTGGTTTTACAGAGGCCTGGATATTTAATTTGCCAGTGTTCTCTTCATAGCTAACGCAGGCAACCAGCAACGGCTCTGTTGCTATGATCTCTTCAGCTATTCCTCCTTCTTTACTTTGCTATTGTGGCTCAAGTGAGCTTATTCAGTTCTCTGATGTTTTAGTATCATTCTTGTTTCTTAGCACATGAGAGAGGAGACAGAGGTATGGTTTTTTTGCTCCCTTTCTGCAATGTTTTTAAGATTAATGAATTCGAGGTGTTCATTTTTCAACATCTTTATAGCATCTATTCTTCTAGTAAAAGATGATGCTTCTGTTTGCATATTGGCAAATACCAGCCATTTTGAAAAACTGGGTGCTAATGTGAAGGCAATAATCACTTACATGAGTTTTGTTTTTCTATTGGGTCTCTGAAAGTACTCAAGGTTAGCTTTTGATATACAGGTATCCAAGTCTAATTTTCACATTTACCAGTTATTTTTGCTATATTTTAAAGAATGACTATTCCATGTCACTAGCTCTTTTATATAAGGACCTAGTATAAACATCCATGTGTATGTGTACATCCTTGGGAAAAACTGTAGCAACTTGAGAATCCAGAAAATAAGGAGAGGCATACTGAAACAGGTTGTATTCTACAGGAAACCAAACTTGCAATGTGCCCAATTGGCCAGCATCACTCATATCTAAGCTACATTGTTATAATGTTTCTGTACACCCATGCACACACATTTCTCATAGATATATGTATAACCCATTCATAAAATGCCAGTGCCCAGAAACACTTCTTCCATTGAACCTTATATGTTTCATGGTGTTGAAGAATGAAGTTAATATAACTTATATTCTTAAGCACAGGCATTGTTTTTTGGAGACCTTGGCTTTATAGAACTGTAATACTGTATTATCCAAAACAACTGATTGCAAAAAAACTTTCTAAATTAAAGTATTATCTGACAGACTTGTGATGCAATTACTGATTTTTATTTTTTGAAAGAGGGAAACCTAATGAGAATAAAGGCCAGCAAAGATTATTTATCTGATGAAGGAAATCTACAAGCATCACAACTCTACACTAATTCTAGAGGTTGTAGCTAGTCAGTACAATTGTGTCTGAGTCCTTTAAAATCGATGCAAACATGCTATCTTATATTAGTATTAATCTTTAGAAATGATTTGGCTTCTTATAAAGGTTACAACCTCTTTGAAGCCAGTTACTAAGTATCTATTTCTACTCCCATTCATTAATTCAAAAAATATTTCTTCAACAACTGCTGTAAGACTTGCAAAGAGCCCTTTGCCTAAGCCTTCACATAGACAATAAAGAAAAGAAAAAGTTACAATGAACTAGAAGAACATTTTAGAGTGTTTCCATCCTTGCCGCCTAGAGACAGATTATATCTACTGCCTCTTGGCAAACATCAGTATCACAGGTTCTTCTTTCAATCACCCAAGAACACTTACGGCTCATTATCCTGAGGAGGTGAGCAACTGACTGTGAACCATTTTGCAGGGCTAGTGTAGCACCATGGATAAATGATAAAACTGAATGAAGGCCGGGCGCAATGGCTCATGCCTCTAATCCCAGCACTTTGGGAAGCCAAGGCAGGCTGATCACCTGAGGTCGGGAGTTTGAGGCCAGCCTGACCAACGTGGAGAAACCCTGTCTCTACTAAAAATATAAAAAAATTAGGAGAGTGTGCTGGTGCATGCCTGTAATCCCAGCTACTCGGGAGGCTAAGGCAGGAGAATCACTTGAACCTGGGAAGCGGAGGTTGCAATGAGCCAAGATCACACCATTGCACTCCGGCCTGGGCAACAAGAGCAAAACTCCATCTCAACAAAACAAAACAAACAAAACCAACAAACAAAAACAAACCTGAATGAAATAGATTTATGGTTTAAATATTTCTAGAGAAAGTCTCATCAAAGGCAAAGATGTTAATTAATGATGCAATGCTGAAAGCTATCCATGAATCTAACACTGTCTATGACTCCCCATTCTAAGCTGCATGAAGGCAAATACTAAGTCTATTGTATTTAGCACCTCATACTTAGTGCTTAGTACAATATACCTAGCATATAGTAAGCATTCAATAATTATTTGTGAGTGAATGAGTGAAGGAATGGTGTGGCACTGAATATTTTTTAAAATTTTTAAATTGAACATGACATCCAAAGCCCTCTAAAAGGAGACACTAGCTTACCCTACTTCCCTCCACATACCATGAACTCTTTACTGGTCTCTGGCCGTCACAAGATCTTTTCATATTTCAGACTCTTTGCTCAAGCTGTTTGCTGCCTGGATTGCAGAGGTGCAGTCAGTGGTTAAGAATGCCTGTATTGGAGCTGGGCGCGGTGGCTCACTCCTGTAATCTCAGCACTTTCGGAAGCTGAGGTGGGTGGATCACGAGGTCAGGAGTTGGAGACCAGCCTGGCCAACATGGTGAAACTCTGTCTCTACTAAAAGTACAAAAACTAGCTGGGCGTGGATGTGCGTGCCTATAATCCCAGATACTCGGGAGGCTGAGGCAGGAAAGTTGCTTGAACCCAGGAGGCAGAGGTTGCAGTGAGCTGAGATTGCACCACTATACTCCAGCCTGGGTGACAGGGCGAGACTCCATCTCAAAAAAAAAAAAAAAGAATGCCTGTATCGGCTGGGCGCAGTGGCTCACGCCTGTAATGCCAAAACTTTGGGAAGCTGAGGTGGGTGGATCACAAGGTTAGGAGTTCGAGACCAGCCTGCCCAACATGGTGAAACCCTGTCTCTACTAAAAATACAAAAGTTAGCCGGGTGTGGTGGTGCTCACCTGTAATCCCAGCTACTCAGGAGGCTGAGGCAGGAGAATCACTTGACCCCAGGAGGCAGAGGTTGCAGTGAGCTGAGATCACGCCATTGCACTCCAGCCTGGGCAACAGAGTGAGACTCCAACTCCAAAAAAGAGAATGCCTGTATCAAAATATCTTATGTACGCTATAAATATATATACCCACTAAGTACCTACAAAACTTAAACATAAGAATTAAGGCCGGGCGCGGTGGCTCAAGCCTGTAATCCCAGCACTTTGGGAGGCCGAGACGGGCGGATCACGAGGTCAGGAGTTCGAGACAATCCTGGCTAACACGGTGAAACCCCATCTCTACTAAAAAATACAAAAGTTAGCCGGGCGAGGTGGCGGGCGCCTGTAGTCCCAGCTACTCGGGAGGCTGAGGCAGGAGAATGGTGTAAACCCGGGAGGCGGAGCTTGCAGTGAGCTGTGATCCGGCCACTGCGCTTCAGTCCTGGTGACAGAGCGAGACTCTGTCTAAAAAAAAAAAAAAAAAAAAAGAATTAAAAACAATTAAAAGAAAAAAGGATGTATGTTCTGGGGTCAAGCCACTGGGGATTTGTCTCAGCTCTGTCACATACTTGTTAGGAGAGCTTGGGTGACTTTACTTGCCTTCTTAGTACCTGGGTTTCATCCACCTAAGAGGGCTGGATGAATGTTTACTGAGCGTGAGGAATAAAATGTTTCTGTTAAATTTATAGTTAACAGAGTTTAGGCCAGGCGTGGTGGCTCATACATGTAATCCCAGCACTTTGGGAGGCCAAGGCGGGCAGATCACGAGGTCAGGAGTTCAAGACCAGCCTCACCAACATAGTGAAACCCCGTCTCTACTAAAAGTACAAAAATTAGCCGGGTGTGGAGGCACGTATCTGTAGTCCCAGCTACTCAGGAGTCTGAGGCAGGAGAATCGCTTGAACCCGGGAGGCAGAGGCTGTGGTGAGCCGCGATTGAGCCACTGCACTCCAGCCTGGGCAACAAGAGTGAGACTCCATCTCAAAAAAAATTTAAAAATTTATAGTTAACAGAGTTTTCAACAGCGAGTGGAAATGCAGATGTTGATGGTGCAGAGAATTTGATTGGAGCCACATGGAACTTTTAGAGGTGCTAGTTAGCCAAGGAATTTTAGTTCCAGCTAAATCAGTTGGCTCAGCTAAGTAATGATCTCTTCAGCATATGTACATATGTATTTTATTTTTATTAATAATTGACACAATAATTATACAAATTTATGGAATTCAGCATATATTTTGAAATTTATAAAACTGCTATTAATTAGGAGTTTTGGTTAATCAGAGTTTTACAGACCATCCAATTTTCTACTGCCTAAAGCCTTCTTAAATGTTGAATTGGATGACTAGGAAAAAAGTAAATAAATTGAATAATATAAGGTTTGGAGGTTTATTTTATTCTTTCTTTTATATCTTCTTTTTAAGAGATGAGGTCTTACTCTGTCACCCAGGCTAGAGTGCAGTGGCACAATCATGGCTCACTGCCATCTCGAACTCCTGGGCTCAAGCAATCCTCCCACCTCAGCCTCCTGAGTAGCTGTGATTATAGGCATGAGCCCCAGCATCCCCTGGTTATCTTAAGGTAAACACAGAAATCTCAAACTCTCAACAAAAGAAAGAGGAAGAAAAAAAGAGGATAAAGAAGTGTTATCTACTGCTTTATTGTTAAAAAAAAAAAAATCAGAGATTAAGAAAATAAATGGGGAAATCTACTTACTTTTGTCTCATATTTATCACTCTGCTCCAGATCAAAATTTATTTAACAATACTTAAACACTAACTTTTTTGAGGGTGTACAATGTGGTAGATACTGTGCTAAGTGTTTTTAAATGAATTACTTAATACAATAACCCTGTGAGCCATGTCTCCAGTCCACAAAGAAAGAAAACTGAGGCCGAGTGTTCAAGTCTGTTGCCCAAGGTCATAGCACTAAGTAGTAACCCTCAGAGAACCTATCAAGATGCTCCCATTACACAATGTAGTCATTTCAGGAATTTTGATCTTATTCAAGGAAGACCACTGACAGGATTGCTGCCTGGCCAAACTGATTTTAGAGGGTGTCTGGATTTTTGGCTATTCACACACCAAACTAGGTCAACTGAACAGTGATTCCCATTGATTACCAGGCAATCACTATTGTTATGGAGAAGCCAAACCGAATCATCTGGAAAACAGTTGATTTGATTTTTGTATAACTTGAAGTCCCTTGCGAAATGCAAAGAATGGAACCACTCTACTAAATTCAAACCTTAATAAAATCTTAGCCGTCTTCCCTTGCAACCTCCAGCTCTCAAGTTCAGTTAAGCAACATTTAATTTAGTTTACTGATGACTCACATGTGCAAGCCAGTAAAGTTCACAATTGGTACTCCACACAGCTGTGGTTTACAGCTTCTCTTTGCACACAACACATTGGCACCAAAGCAAAATGATTAACTTTATATGCTTCTAACATATGGATCAGACTGTTAGAAGGCGGTCTTGTGTTCTAAAAAGAAAAATACAGTTTCTATTAACATGACCTAAATTCCTGGGGAAAATGTGAAGTTTTAATCCATTTTAAGCAGAGAGATAATTATAATGGCTTTGTTTCTAATTTATTTGATTTAAAGTGCCAGGAGGTATCTGTTACTAAGGTAGGGAAATGACCTGAAAGCCCCGTTATAAAAATATTTTAGAGTGGGATGACTTAATAAACTATAAATGGCTTTGAGACCTTTTCTCCAGCATGAGCTATTGAAATACGAAATAAATATGGAAAAAGTAAAGAATCTTTCATCTCAAATCGGAACATTTTCTATTCTCTGAATGAGAAGGATGCTGGCAGAGAGAAGCAGAATTTCTTTTCTTGTATTCTGACCATTTGAAAATCAAAGCAGGATAATTAAAGAAAAAAAACAAAATAGCTCTAAATTGAACTTCCACTTAAAATATACATTCACTGTACTATTCAGGACCTATGAAAGAACTATTAAAATGTGTTGGGGGAAGATGGTGAATCTGATTCACAACAGACACTAATTTTCCCAAGATTAGAGTCATTATCATAACTCATTATTTAAAGTTTATTTTAGTTTTCTTTTCTTTTTTTTTTTTTTTGAGATGGAGTCTTGCTCTTTTGCCCAGGCTGGAGTGCGATCTCGGCTCACTGCAACCTCTGCCTCCCAGGTTCAAGCGATTCTCCTGCCTCAGCCTCCCGAGTAGCTGTGACCACAGGCACGCACCAACGTGCCCAGCTAATTTCTGTATTCTTGGTAGAGACAGGGTTTCACCATGCTGACCAGGCTGGTCTCAAACTCTTGACCTTGTGATTCACCCACTTCAGCCTCCCAAAGTGCTGGGATTAATAGACGTGAGCCACCGTGCCTGGCCTAATTTTTCTTTTTCAAAGACACAGTAGCAACAGGGCCTTAGAGCCAGGAAGGCAAGAGGAACTTTTGGAAATGGATTTAAGATCCACACTGGAAGGATGTCCTGGAAAAGGAAGACTCAGGGAGATCATCTGATCAACATTGCCTTAGCAGGTCCCACATGATTCTTGACCCTCAAGGTGCTTCTCACAAAAAGGATCTCACTGATTTTGGATGTCTGGTACACAGGAGCCATCTCTTGGTATTTCCGCAGTAAAGATACCTATTGGATATTCGTAATCTATATTTCCCACACTTTCTGGTCATGGAAATCTTACTCAGCTCACACCTTTTCACACCACACAAATGTGGTGTTTCAAGAAAAACATTCTGGAAAACATTGCTCAGTACTGGTAATATGGAACACCTCTCTCTCCAAAAAGAACCAAGGAAACTGCTAAAAAGCTTTTGCTATGGGCCTGGTGTGGTGGCTAACGCCTATGATCCCAGCACTTTGGGATGCCAAGGCAGGCAGATCACGAGGTCAAGAGACCAAGACCATCTTGGCCTACATGGTGAAACCCCATCTCTACTAAAAATACAAAAATTAGCTGGGTGTGGTGGCGCACGCCTGTAGTCCCAGCTACCCAGGAGGCTGAGGCAGGAGAACCACTTGAACCCGGAGGCAGAGGCTGCAGTGGGCTGAGAGCACACCACTGCACTCTCGCCTGGAGACAGAGCAAGATTCTGTCTCAACAACAACAAAAAAGCTTTTGCTGAAACTCTGAAAATCTGGGAACAATAATGTCTTTTACACACTGGGAGATAATCTGAAGTCAAGTCTGCACACAAGAAAACAAATATTTTATGAAGAAGCCAATCTGCAGAATTTATTTTGTCCTTTCCCACCTCACTTTATTTTCTTTGGGAGGATCAACAAGAAGGGCTCATTGACATTTCTGCATTTCTCTTCGAGAGCAGGAATGAGGCACTTCTGTGGCCAATGCAGTGATTCTGTGCAGTCATGCTGCTCAATATGGTGGCTACTGCACATATGAAGTGTGGCTGAACTAGGCTGGGCGCAGTGGCTCATGCCTGTAATCCCAGCACTGTGGGAGGCCGAAGCAGGTGGATCACCTGAGGTCTGGAGTTCAAGACTAGACTGCCCAACATGGTGAAACCCCATCTCTACTAAAAATACAAAAAATTAGCCAGGCGTGGTGGCGGGCACCTGTAATCTCAGCTACTTGGGAGGCTGAGGCAGGAGAATCACTAGAACCCAGGGAGCAGAGGTTGCAGTGAGCCGAGATCATGCCATTGCACTCCAGCCTGGGCAACAAGAGTGAAACCCTATCTCAAAAAAAAAAAGGAAAAAGAAAAAAATAAAGAAATATGGCTGGTCTAAATTGAAATGTGCCAGAGATATAAAATACACATCAGATTTTGAAGACTTAGTACAAAAAAATGTAAACTATTTCCATAACTTTTATATTGGTTACATGTTGAATAATACTTTTGATATGTAAGTTGAAGATCTATTACTGAAATTAATTTCAATGACTTGTTATTTATTACTTTTAAAATGTGGCTAATTAAAACAATGTGACTGCTGGGCATGGTGGCTCACACCTGTAATCCCAGCACTTTGGGAGGCCGAGGCGGGTGGATCACCTGAGGTCAGTTCGAGACCAGCCTGGCCAACATGGTGAAACCCCGCCTCTACCAATAATACAAAAATTAGCTGGGCATGGTGGCACATGGCTGTAATCCTGGCTACTTGGGAGGCGGAAGCAGGAGAATCGCTTGAACCTGGGAAGCAGAACCTTGGCTGCAGTGAGCCAAGATTGAGCCACTGTACTCCAGCCTGGTCAAGAGAGAGAGAGACTCCATCTCAAAAAAAAAAAAAAAAAAAGTATCTAATAGAACATTTTACATTTCATTGTACAGCATTGTCCCATAAGGTATTCTAAAGAGAGCCAAGTAAAAACTTCCAAACCGGAGTAAGTCAGGCAGGTGCAGTGGCTCATGCCTGTGATCTCAGCTTCTTGGGGGTTAAGGCAGGGGATCACTTGAGCCTAAGAGTTCCAGGGTACAGTGAGCTGTGATCATACCACTGTATCCCAGCCTTGGCAACAGAGTGAGACCCCATCTCCTTAAATAACAACAACAACAACAGAGTAACTCAAGACTGAACATCTGGTCTAGAGATATTAGGGATTGGTCTGTTCAATTTTAAGGTTCCATCTAATCTGGAGACTTTTTTTTTTTTTTTTTTTTTTTTTT
>NW_016816196.1:229295-240816 GCF_001698545.2 Rhinopithecus bieti
TTAGCCAGGATGGTCTCGATCTCCTGACCTCGTGATCCGCCCGTCTCGGCCTCCCAAAGTGCTGGGATTACAGGCTTGAGCCACCGCGCCCGGCCAGGGATGCTCTTTTCACTCCACAGCCACATCACACACATATTTTACCCTCAATAAACTTTACAAAGAAAATCAGATGCTTCTAAACAAGGGCCGAAAACATTAACAGGGAAGAGCCAGGAAGGTGTGAAGTTCCTCCTGGGGCTGTCCAGATGAGGCCAGGACAAGGGCAGAAGAGGGCACAGCCCTCACAACATCTCACAGACGCAGCTTCTGGTCCTCCCGGCACGCTGTGGCAGTAAGAGGGGACTCACCCTCACACATCCACCCAGAGTCAGGGCGCTGGAGAGGGCTGGGTGGAACCCCCAGACAGCCACGTTTCAGAGGGAAGTGATGTGAGGGGAGTACGTGGTTCTCATGCTTCAAGATCTGTACTTTAGCCACAAGTGTACTGTTTGCTTCTGGGAAAGCCCCCACCCCGCCCAATCCAGGAAGGGGGCCAGCAATTGGTTTCAGATGCCAGAAGTAACAGCAATTACATCTGCACTCCTCTGGTGCATGAGTCCTAATAAGGGCTTCATACTCATCTCTCTACATTCAGAATATGAAGTTCTGAATGGAGCTCCTTCTGAATTTCACAACTTGTTAAAATAGATCTGATTCTGGTGGGCTTCCAGCCAGCACCATAAATCACAGGATGACCCACATTTGTGATGTGCTTTCAAAATGTTCCCAGCACTACCAGGAAACTGTCCACAAATCGCACTCTATCTGGACAGAAAGACTCTCTGAGCACCCCCTGTCACACTCCTTTCTAGGCAAAGGAAAGAGATGCCAATCAAATGGACAAAAATCCCTGTCCTAATGCAACTTAAATTCTAGTGGTACCAGGAATTTTACCCAACCCAGACTAGAAACTCCCTGGAAGAGGTGATGCTAGGACTGAGTTTTGAACACAAAAAGGTTGGGGAGGCAGAGGAAGGGCAAGGTTGGAAGCTGTGGTGATGAGGGAGGGGTCGGGGTGGGGAGCAGATGTAATTATAAAAAGCACAATTAGCAAGGAGCTGTGAAGTAATGTGACCAGTACTGACTACATGTTTGGTATATAAATGAAACAGTAGACCAAGTTTCTGTTCTCATGGCATTTATGTTCTTGTCAGTCAGACAAGATGGTCACATGAGACAGGACTGTGCAGCTGGCTAGACCAATGTGCTGAATTGCACAGCTCCAGCTGCAGACTGATGGAGATGAGGAGCCCATGTAATTAACATTTGCTAGTTCCATTATTCACAAGGGACTCTCTGTGTCATTGCCCTTTCCCTGAGACAAGAATCTGTCACCCACTCCAGGTTGGTGCTAGAAGAAATCCCCAGCTAGTGATAGAACCTGCCAGCCTCCCAGGATCAGGTCTGCAAAAGCTCTGTGGTTCTCTGCTTGTGCCTTAGGCATGAAATCAGCACACTGAGACATGTCAGTTCTCTGGGGGCAATCCAGAAACAATTTCACTTTTCCCTCTAACTTCCCTCACCTATGTGGACTCAGCTTTCTGTGAAGATGGCAGCTCCTTAACTGCATCATAGTCCCATTTCATAGATTTTTCAGCTATTAAATAGTATGGTTTTGACAATTCATTGTTTGTTTGTGTGTTTGTTTAAGATGGAGTCTCCCTCTTATAGCCCAGGCTGGAATGTCGTGGTGCGATCTTGGCTCACTGCCACCTCCACCTCCCGGTTCAAACAATTCTCCTGCCTCAGCCTCCCGAGTAGCTGGGACTACAGGCATGCACCATCACGCCCAGCTAATTTTTGTATTTTTAGTAGAGACGGGGGTTTCACCATGTTGGCCAGGGTGGTCTTGAACTCCTGACCTTGTGATCCACCCGCCTCGGCCTCCCAAAGTGCTGGGATTACAGGCGTGAGCCGCCCCACCAGACCTCATTCTTGTTTGTTCTTAACCTTTAATATTACATCAATTCACAGCTTTTCCTCCACTTTCCCTCTGCCCCCAGGCTGGATGTATGACTTTCATGGCTTGGAGGGTTCTTCTCTCCCCTTATCTCTAGGCTAGCTCCCTGGGTGTGGCGGAGGGAGTGGGGATGAGAGGAGCAGAGCTCTCCTTCTCTGACTGGGGGATGCTGCAGACCCACTCCGCTCCGGATGGCCACAATGGTCCTTGGGCTTTATAAGGAAAGGTGGTAGTCCCTACATGCCCCACAATTAAGGAGTTCACACTCAACAGCTACCCAGGCTCTTAATGATCTGTTATCAACTGAGTTGTTTCTTCTCCATAATTCCCATGTTGGAGCCCTAATAACCCCCAGTACTTCAGAATGTGACTGTATTTGGAGATAGGGTCTTTAAAGAGGTGACAGTAAATTAAAATGCAGTTGTAAGAGTGGGTCCTAATCCATTATGACTGGTGCCCTTATTAGCAAGCCACGGAGAGAGGCCTCAGAAGGAACCAAACCTGCTGACACCTTAATCTCCAACTTCTATCCTCCAGAACTGTGAGAAGTAAATGCCTATTGTTTAAACCACTCAGTCTGTGTTAATTTGTTCTGGCAGCCCTAGATAAAAGAAAGAGTTTCCCAGACCTCTTTATATGTGAAAAGTGCATCCTGATCCTCGGAGGCTTGCAGGTTCTAGCACTAGCTGGGGATTTCCTCCAGCACCATGTCAAACTAATATATGATCCCTTGGCAGACTGGCTACGTCTTTTAACTGACCCTGAGCTCAACACTCACAGTACATTTATCTGATGTGTGCATCTTTTTGCCTTGCGCTATCTGGTTCCCAATGAGACAGAAGCCCTTGATTTCTTCTATGTCCTCAGACAATGGTGGGGCTGTGGGCTCACAAAGGATCCCTCCATTTTCCTGAAGAACTGAGACAGTTCCCCATCATGACATCTCTTGCTCTCTAGTTCCCTTTTCCCCTACAAAGGGAAAGGTTAGGTATTTTGCTAGCTAAGCAAGCATCCAATTAGGGGAATTGTAAGCATCTTTTTTTTTTTTTTTAAAGTAATTGCCTCCAAATTTCACTAGTGATTCTTTTGAGAACTGCCTCCTTCCCCCAGTTTGGGGGAGGAAAAGCATACTCTCCCTTTGCCCCAGGGGCCCAGGGCCAGGGGATGGAGGTAACAACTCTTAAACCTTTCCTGAACTTAGAATATGAGGTGCAGGGACTTCTGTTCTCATCATAGGCCTTATTTCCAGGAAAACAGGTCTGGACCGAGCACCACACTCCACCCTGTTGTAAACATTGGCTGTTGTTAAGAGCTCCTGTATTTTCAGTTAGGTGCTAGAGTGCTAGAGTTTTATGAAGATCTAGGGATGCACTTTTCCCAAATAAAGAGGTCTAGAAACTCTTTTCCAGGGAAATCACACCCCTCCAGATTCCAGCTTAAAATTCCAGTTTTGCAAAGAGAAAATTTAGTAGTGATGATATTAATACAATAATGCCTCTACTACTAAAAAGATGCATTTTAATGGCATGCTTAGTTATTTTAAAAGACAAACCGACGATGCTTTATTGTCAGATTCAGAAATAACACAGGAGGGCAAGGGAAGTATGGGGTGCATGGGCCCTCCTCTGCCCTGCAAGCCAGACACACAGGCCCCCTCAGCCTTGGAAACCAGGGCTCTCTAGCTCTTTCGGCCCAAATGAGAGCAATCCCAACTCACTAGGGACAATATACTGGCAATGACATGAAGGTCAAACTAAGACCTGACCTCACTGAAGCCTTCTGCACGCCCACAGGACTGGGCGATTTAAACTCAGGAATCTGGTCCCAACCTTACCCAGGCCTAGGGCTTGGCAGCCCCACTCCCTCCTCCTTGGTGATGCCTCAGTACCTTAAGCTCTCCCAGTCCCCCATTCCCTCCCACTCAGAAAGAGCCTGTTATACATTGAATTGTGTCCCTAAAAAATTCATATGTTGGAGTCCTAATCCTTAAGTACCTCAGAATGTGACCTTATTTGGATATAGGGCCTTTGCAGATTTAATAAGTTTAGATGAGGTCATACTGGAGTAGGGTGGATCCCTAATCCATTATGACTGATGTCCTTATAAAACGGGGAAACTTAAACACAGATGTGGAGGGAGAACGCCTTGTGAAGGTGAAGGCAGACAGAGGGTTGGTGGAGAAACAAGGAACACCAAAGATTGCCAGAAAACCACTGGAAGCTGGGAGAGAGACCTGGAACAAACACTCCCTCAGAGCCTTCAGAAAGAACCAACCCTGCCTTCACCTGAATCTTGAACTTGTAGCCTCTAGAATGAGGACAATACATTTCTGTTGTTTGTGGTGCTTTGACGTGGTAGCCCTAGTATACTAATACAGAGCCTTAGATTGGCAGTCCAGACTTGGACTTCAACTTTAGTTTCTATCTTGCAGTAGTTAACTGAATTATTTAACAAATATTTATTGAAACTTTCTATGCACTGGGCACTGCTCTGGGTCACAGATATACAGTAGTAAACAGGACCAATAAGGGCTCTATCTTCAAGCTGTTTACCAGCTAGCATGGAGTGGGGGCAGGGATAGAGATAGACGTATGTTGGCTCTCGAAGGAGACAGTTAAACAGATGATGTGATAGAATGAGTGGGGAAGAGAGGGGCTACTTTCCATTGAGTAGACAGAGAAGACCTCTCTTTGGAGGTGACATCTGAGCTTAAATTCCGTCCCACAAGAAAGAGATGGACCCATAAACATCTGGGGAAAGTCTATAATCCCAGCACTTTGGGAGGCCAAGGCAAGCAGATCACGAGGTCAGGAGATCAAGACCATCCTGGCTAATGCAGTGAAACCCTGTCTCTACTAAAAATACAAAAAAAAAAATTAGCTGGGTGTGGTGGCACGCATCTGTAGACCCAGCTACTCGGGAGGCTGAGGCAAGAGAATGGTGTGAACCCGGGAGGCGTAGGTTGCGGTGAGCCGAGATCATGCCACCGCACTCTCCAGCCTGGGCAACAGAGTGAGACTCTGTCTCAAAGAAAAAAAAAAAAAGATCTGGGGAAAGAATGTTCCAGGCAGAGTGAGCAGCTGGAACAGAGTCAGGAAAAGGCTTGGAATACTTAAGGAACAAAATGAAAACAGAGTAAATGAAAGACTTCAAAGAAGCGAGGACAGAGATACAGGCAGGGACAGATTGCATAGGAGTTTGTAGGTAAAAAAAAAAAAAGGAGTGGATTTTATTCTAGGTGTGATGAGGATCCAGTGGAAACTTTAAACAGAGGAATGACATGATCTAGCTGCAACTTCCGCCTCCTGGGTTCAAGTGATTCGCCTACCTCAGCCTCCCGAGTAGCTGGGATTGCAAGCATGCACCACCACGCCTGGCTAATTTTTTTGTATTTTTAGTAGAGACAGGGTTTCACCATGTTGGCCAGGCTGGTCTCAAACTCCTGACCTCAAGTGATTCACCTGCCTTGGCCTCCCAAAGTGCTGGGATTAAAGGCGTGAGCCACTACATCTGGCTTGTTTGTATCTTTTAAGATGGCTATTGGGCCAAATGAGGCAAGTGGAGAAGCAGAGTTCAGTTAGCAGGTTCAGGTGAGCGATGCTGTAGCTGCATCACCATGAACTCTGCTTTCAACTTCACAGGGTGTTCTCCTTGTGTGTGTCTCTGTGTTCAGACTTCCCCTTTTTATAAGAACGTCATTCATATTGGATTAGGGGCTCACCCTAAGGACATCATTTTAAGTTGACTATCTCTGTAAATACCCTAAATCCAAATAAGGTCACATTCTGAGGTACTAGGGCTTAGGATTTCAATGTATCTTTTCTTTTTTCTTTTTCTTTTTTTTGTAGATGGAGTCTTACTCTGTCACACAGACTGGAGTACAGTGATGCGATCTTGGCTCACTGCAAGTTCCGCCTCCTGGGTTCCAGCCATTCTCCTGCCTCAGCCTCCCAAGTTGCTGGGACTACAGGCACCTGCAACCACTCCCGGCTAATTTTTTTGTATTTTTAGCAGAGAGGGGGTTTCACTGTGTTAGTCAGGATGGTCTCAATCTCCTGACCTTGTAAGCCACCCGCCTCGGCCTCCCAAAGTGCTAGGATTACAGGCGTGAGCCACCGCACCTGGCCAATGTATCTTTTTTTGGAGGGAACACAATTCAACCCATAAGAAATGACTGAAAAGATGAAAGAGACTACTATGTTGATAAGAACAATCACATTAAGAGGAATAAACAGATATGCAGAAGAAATGATAAATACCTACAGGATCAAAATCTTTGTGGAGGTAAGAGAGGCAGGGATGCTGCGTACAAGTAGGAAGCATCTTATCTGTAAGAAGAGCAGGGATGGTTCAGAAGCCCTTAGACCAGAAGGAAGATAGATACATTGATCATGTGGTATCTTTGTGAAAAAAAATACACAGAGGGAAGACAGAGCAAACAGGAACAATGCAGGTGGGTGCACAGATTTGGCTCATCTATCTATTCACTTATTGAGCAAAAATATATTGAATGCCTACTATATGCCAGATGTATTTTAAGGCTTTGAGGACACAGCAATGGACAACTGAGATAAAAATTCCCTACCCTCTTGGAGCTTACATTATAGTGAAGGAAGACAGACAATAAACACGATACATAAGTAAAATGTATATAATATGTAAGGTAATAACAAATGCTAAGAAGAAAAATAAAACAGGAATGTGGATATAAAATGTTGAATAGGTTGAAATTTTAGATAGGATAGCCAGAAAAGGTAGGTTTAGAGAAAAGATCTGAATAAAGAGAAGTCAGCCATGGGTATGTCTTAGGGAAAAAAAAAAATAGGGAACAGTAAGTGCAAAGGCACCTACATAAAACCCACAGCTAACATCATACTTAATAGTTAAAGACAGAAGGTTGTCTCCTCAGGATCAGGAACAAAGCAACATGTTTCCTCTCAACACTTTTATCCAATATCATACTGGAAGTCCTAGCCAGTATAATAAGGCAAGAAAAAGAAATAAAAAGCATTAAGATTGGAAAGGAAGAAACAAAAGAGTTCTCATTCACAGACAACATGATTGTCTATACAGAAAATCCCAAGGAATCTACAAAAACAAAAACAAAAAGACTTCTAGGACTAGTGAGTTTAGCAAGGTTGTGAGTGACAAAGTTAGTACACAAAAATCATCTGTATTTCTACATATTAGCAATGAATAACTAAAATCAAAATAAAAAAACCATTTATACTAGTTCTATAAACTGAAATACTTTGTTTTGCATCTAACAAAACATGTACAGGATCTGTATGCTGAAAACAGCAAAATATTGATTAAATAAATCAAAAAAGATCCAAATAAGTAGATATACCATATTCATGGAATGGAATATTCAACACAGCAAGGTTGCCAATTCTTCCTAAATTTGTCTGTAGATTCAATGCAATTCAATGCAAAATCCCAGCAGGACTTTTTATAGATACAGACAAGCTGCATTCAAAATTTATATGGAAAGACAAAGGAGCTAGAATAGCCAAAACCATTTTGAAAAAGAATAAAGTTGAAGGAATCATACTACCTGATTTTAAGACTTACTATAGTTGGGCCAGGCATGGTGGCTCAAGCCTATAATCCTAGCACTTTGGGAGGCTGAGGCGGGCAGATCACCTGAGGTCAGGAGTTCATGACCAGCCTGACCAACTTGGAGAAACCCTGTCTCTACTAAAAATACAAAAAAGTTAGCCAGGTGTGGTGGCGCATGCCTGTAATTCCAGCTACTAGGGAGGCTGAGGCAGGAGAATTGCTTGAACCTGGGAGGCGGAGGTTGCGGTGAGCCGAGACTGCGCCACTGCACTCCAGCCTGGGCAACAAGAGTAAAACTCCATCTCAATAAAAAGACTTACTATAGTTGGGTGTGGTGGCTCATGCCTGTAATCCCCGCCCTTTGGGAGGCCGAGGCAGGTGGATCACAAGATCAGGAGTTTGAGACCAGCCTGGCCAACACAGTGAAATCCCATCTTTACTAAAAATACAAAAAATTAGTCAGGCATGGTGGCGGGGGCCTGTAATTCCAGCTACTCAAGAGGCTGAGGCAGGAGAATCGCTTGAACCTGGGAGATGGATGTTTCAGTGAGCTGAGATCACGCCATTGCGCTCCAGCCTGGGAGACAAGAGTGAAACTCCATCTCAAAAAAAAGAAAAAAAGAAAAAGAAAAAAAAAAAGACTATAAATCTGCAATAGCGTGGTATTGGTGAAGAGGCAGATAGTTTGATCAATGAAACAGACCAACATAAATAATAACCAATTGATTTTTGACAACAGTGCAAAAGCAATTCAATGGAGAAAGGATAGTTATTTCAACAAATGGTTTTGGAACAACTAGACATAGTTATGAACAAAAAAACCAAAACACCTTAACCTTACATTTTATACAAAAATATACTCAAACTGGACCCTAAATCTAAATCTAGAATGTAAAAGTATTAATTGAACACCTATTCATACACAGCTATACACACAATACCTTGGTGCACCCTGGCTTTCACTAGTCAGTCTTTAACACCCTTGTTCAAGTTTTCCTTTCTCACCCTAAAGCTGTGCTCTTCAAGAGCCCAGCCCAATCACTCACAGCAGTTCACATCAGCATCATGAGCCATCCTCTGCTCAGCAGCCTGCCATCATTTCTTCCTCCGCACACCCTCCCTCTGCCCAAAGAGTTCTTTCCTCCTTGTCCTATTCATTTAATCATCTAACTTCCACCTCCCTCTCCTTTCCAGGGCTGTAGGCCCTGGCTTAGAATGCCTCATTACTCCCAGACTGTCCAATGTTCTCTAGTCTCCTACTAAAAACAAACAAACAAACAACAAACACCACTCCAACAAGCCTTTCTTAGTTAAAAGAAGTCTTTCCTCATGTTGACCCATGACATTTCCCTGACTTTTCCCTTCTATTTTTATTTGTATGGATATAGTTGTTATATTGCTTCACTTATGGATTTACATGCCTGTTCAGAATTTAGATTTTTTGTTCATCTTTTATACATTTTGGGATTTGGCACTATTGATCTCTGGCCATTCTAGCTGGGACTTTGTTGTGTTACTTCTAGAAATAACCTATGCACAGCACCATATCTAGATAGATTCCAAATACATAATTATCGATTGACTGAGATACACTCCCAAATTAAACAGAAAGAAGTGGGTCTCTTTGTAAGGAGGAACTCACTCCCCAGGCTCCCTGATGGAGCTGGCTCATCAGAGCCTCCATTTCAGGAAAAGCCAGCACTATCCATGTCTGTGGTCTTGAAATTTCATCACTTAGATTCAGCTCATCTGCCAGACCCTTTTGCTAGACTGTCAGGATAGAGCAACAGCCATAAGTGGAAAATGGAAACTGAGAGATGGATACCAAAAGGCGCTCTCTTAAGAGCTTAATTCATTTTGGGCATTACAGAATCAGGACTCCCAAAACTGACAGCAAGGATTTCAGCAGTGAAGGTGCTATAGTGCTTTACAAATATGACAATGTGGGGGCTCATCTTGTCCCCTCCCCATCCAGAAAAAGAGGAGCAAATAGAAGTCAAGAAAGAGATACTTTATTGTTGATTTTCACTGCAAATCAAATTCCATGGAAGAGACCTGGGTTTTCAGACAGAAGAAGGCAATGAGTGTAAAATTCAGTTCTAGTTCTGAAGAAAAATCAAACTTTGAGGTTCAGAGAATGTTCCCTCTGGTGCTATTCTTATTTTTCCTAGTTTCTCCCAAGTTCACAACTTCGTTAACACCCCAAACTACTATTTGGAAGTCAGAATTCATGATTCAAAGACAAAATGAATTTTCAAGTTCTTTTGAAATCCTCTTTCTTTCTTCCCCTGTCTTTTAAGCTTTTCTCTCAGTTTACTAGTAGCAAGTGGAACATTCCCCAAACAGGAAAATATGCCTTGAAACCCTGTTATAACATCCTTCCTTTTAATGTTTTTCTATTTAGATTATTCAGTTTGAAAAGTTCCAGCTGAAGGGTTAGAAAGCAGTGTTGCTGCTACTTCAAATTTTCACACCTAAAATCTTCAGAGGATTTCCTATCAATAGGAAGTATTACAAAGAACATTTCATCATGTCTGAAGTGGCCCATCTGCAGGCAGAAGGCTGGTTGCAGAAGCATGAGAAGAGAACAGAGAGAATTCATATTGACTGTGGCTGCCTCCCTTTACCAGAAAGTCACTGAGAACCTTGCAGTGAGAATGTGCCTCTCAGGCACAGGCACCTCCACAACCAGATGCAAGCGGGTGTCAGCAGAAGGGGGCTACAGAAACCTGGGAGAAGCCCTGTCTCCTGGTGACCTTGGGCCTCATTATTCTACTCCTCATGGTTTTTAATCTCTTCAGCACTCTGGAAAATGGGAGCTGGAAACAAGAAAATGCCAACTGGATTACTATCTATGATTTTATATTATGATTGCACATGTAAACACATAGTTTATCCTCTCAACCTTGATAAGAAATTAAATCAAGCCCCAGTAGTGTCATGTGCCATGTACATTTTGGTCAACAATGGACTGCATATAAACTGGTGGTCTCATAACATTATTATACCATAGTTGTACTGTACTTTTTCTATGTTTAGATATGTTTAGATACACAAATACTTGGCATTGTCTTCCAATTAACTACAACATTCAGTACAGTAACATACTGTACAGGTTTACAGCCCCAAAACAGTAGACTACAACATATAGCCTAGGTGTATCATAGGCTATATCATTTAGGTTTGTGTAAGAACTCTATGATTGTACAACGATGAAATCAACTAACAATGCATTTCTCAGAATGCATCCCCATCATTAAGCTCCCCATCATTAAGCTATGCATGACTATACTGTTTTTGATATATACTAATGAAGGACTGTTATCTGCCCAGCAGCCAAGAGAGAAGGCAACTTGAAGGAATAGGAAAGTGATCCTGGGGCTCTTTTGAAAGCAAAGGACAGTGGCAATCTAGCTACCAGAAAACCTCAACTTAAGTGTCAGGAATCCTTTGATAAAGGAATTAAAGGTTTTCTTTGCATTTAAACAATTTTAATTTTAATTTTTTTTTCAGAGATGGGGGTGTCGCTGCGTTGCCCAGACTGGCCTTGCACTCCTGGGCTCAAGTGATCCTTCTGCCTCAGCCTCCTGAGTAGCTGGGACTCTAGCCATGTGCTACTACGTCAAGCTTTTTTTTTTTCTTTGCATTTTAAGGGGTCTTCTCTATCTTTTGGGGAAAAAAAAACCAACATTACTGTGACACAGAATGCACACAAAGTATGCAAAACATAAATGTACAGCATAATAAATATAATGCAGGCATCCACACAATAAATATAATGTAACCACCACTAAGATCAGGAGTCAGACCACTGCCAACATCTCTTAGGAGTCTTCCTAACAAACGTCCTTTCCTCTTTCAAAATTGAGGAGTCCAGCACTGGACCTCCTTTTACATTTTGGGCTAATTGCCTCCAAGGCTTCCGAACTTTGATCTTTTTTTTTTTTTTTTTTTTTTTTT
>NW_016816196.1:242183-259267 GCF_001698545.2 Rhinopithecus bieti
TTTTTTTTTTTTTTTTTTTTTTTTTTGAGAGGGAGTCTGGCTGTCGCCCAGGCTGGAGTGCAGTGGCCGGATCTCAGCTCACTGCAAGCTCCGCCTCCCGGGTTCCCGCCATTCTCCTGCCTCAGCCTCCCAAGTAGCTGGGACTACAGGCGCCAGCCACCTCGCCCGGCTAGCTTTTTTTTGTATTTTTTAGTAGAGATGGGGTTTCACCGTGTTAGCCAGGATGGTCTCGAACTCCTGACCTCGTGATCCGCCCGTCTCGGCCTCCCAAAGTGCTGGGATTACAGGCTTGAGCCACTGCGCCCGGCCGAGATGGAGTCTTATACCGTTGCCCAGGCTGGAGTGCAACGGCGTGATCTCAGCTCACCGCAACCTCTGCCTCCCAGGTTCAAGCGATTCTCCTGCCTTAGCCTCCCTAGTAGCTGGGATTACAGGTGCCCGCCACCACACCCAGCTAATTTTTTGTACTTTTAGTAGAGATGGGGGTTCACTATGTTGGCCAGGCTGGTCTCGAAGTCCTGACCTTGTGATCCACCTGCCTCAGCCTCCCAAAGTGCTGGGATTACAGGCATGAGCCACCATGTCTGGCCTCAACTTTGATCTTTTTCCTTCCTCCCTATAGTTCATTCCTCAAAATGAGTTTGTGAAGTAATTGCCCATAATATCTATGCTTACTGAACTAGTGCTCCATTTAATTTCAATAAAACAATTAAAGCAAGGAAAAATAAAAATGACAAGAAAATGGTTTCTTATACATTGAAAATATTAGTATATTCTCTTCCAAAGTGCCAGGATGGTGTGGGATCTTGCTTCTAGTGGGAATGTCAAGATATGTAGGCACCTTCCCCTTCACAAGAGGGACATGCCTGAAACAAGCATTGGCAATCAACAGCATAACTTATTTCTGTCCTGTGAGGTTTCCCATCTTCAAAGGCTGTAACATTATAGCCCCCAAAAATATAGATTATGAGTGTTTTAAAATTTAGAAAAGTAATATTCTGACATTCAACACAGGATGCACAATCATGTTAGAATTGAGGGCTGAGGGCAACTATTGTCATAAAGAGATAAATTAGAGTGCAGCTGCCACTACTGCCGCTCTCTGCCCGCCGGCCCGTCTACCCCCAGCATGAGTGGCCTGTGCGTCTACAGCACGTCAGTCACCGGCTCCCGCGAAATCAAGTCCCAGCAGAGCGAGGTGACCCGAATCCTGGATGGGAAGCGCATCCAATACCAGCTAGTGGACATCTCCCAGGACAACGCCCTGAGGGATGAGATGCGAGCCTTGGCGGGCAACCCCAAGGCCACCCCACCCCAGATTGTCAAAGGGGACCAGTACTGTGGGGACTATGAGCTCTTCGTGGAGGCCGTGGAACAAAACACACTGCAGGAGTTCCTGAAGCTGGCCTGAGTCAAGCCTGTCCAGAGTTCCCCTGCTGGACTCCATCACCACACTACCCCAGCCTTCAACTGGCCATGAAGGACCTTTTGACCAACTCCCTGTCATTCCTATCCTAACCTTAGAGTCCCTCCCGCAATCCAGGCCACTTCTCCTCCCTCCTCTCTAAATGTAGTCCCCTCTTCTCCATCCAAAGGCAACATTCCTTACCTATTAGTCTCAGAAATTGTCTTAAGCAACAGCCCCACATGCTGGCTGCCCCAGCCAAGCATTGGGGCCGCCATCCTGCCTGGCACTGGCTGATGGGCACCTCTATTGGTTCCATCAGCCAGAGCTCTGCCAAAGGCCCCGCAGTCCCTCTCCCAGGAGGACCCTAGAGACAATTAAATGATGTCCTGTTCCATTGGAAAAAAAAAGAGAGAGATAAATTAGGGCCCAATTTTGTACAGAAAATTCTATATAGAAAATGAAGGTAAAACAAAATTCTAGTTGGTGTATGGCAAAGCCATATTACCTTTACTGCTGTATTTCCCTCACTGCCTAAAAAGTACCTTATTACTAGAAGCTGTTCTATAAATGTTTGTTGATTGAATTCATTCCTACATAAACAATTCCGGAAAAAGACAACAGAATCATGCTTATAAGTGTTGATGTTTGTGGCTTCTTAATTATACTCAAAATGTGGAGAATCCTAAGCTATACTCAAGCTTAGGATCTCAAAGGAAATTACTATGCATATATATAGCTCAAGAATACTAGGAAGCCTATTGGGACATCACGTTTGTTTCTAGTCTTATTCTTCACTTTCGTTTCTATCAACTGGTGTGGAGTGTAGTTTCAAAACAAGATTCATTAACAGTTACAAGACAAGAGGAAAGCTCTTCCGGAGGGAATGAAAAAGCAGCAGCAGTAGAGGTTATCTCTTTGTTCCTGTTCCTCCCACAGTTGGGTGAATCAAGGGAGAACAGAGACTGGCTGCAGGGCCTTACTTTCTGCATAGCGCCACCTAGTGGTCCAGACTGTTAAATGGTTTTTGTTTTGCCAAAGGTTGAAAAATCGGAAATTCCAAAGTTGTGAACAGATTTGACAAGCCGTTATTAATATTTGTGTGAGGATGTAAATGCCAGCTGAAGAGTTATTTGGATAGATTTTTCTCCCAGAGAGCATGTCCCCTATCAATAACGGTTGTCTCTTCACCTCTGTGCTGAAGTCACCTGATGAGGAATCTACATCCCTGGGTCTCTGGTAAGGAAACACCAGCCAGCCCTTTCCACACCTGCCCCGAGCTCCCGGGAGTCCATACCGAATTAAATCCTGGCTGCCCCAAGGAAGGCATGGAATGGAAGCTGGAGGGCAGGCTTCTGATGGGCACTGCTACTAGTTCTGTTTACATGAGCATGTCTGAAGAAACAGCCAGATTTCAACTTTCCTTCCAAGCTAAGATGAAGCAAAGGCTGTAGACTGTGGATTTTTTTTTTTTTTTCTTAGCCAGGCTTTTCATTCCTCTGCAAGTTGCTAAAAATCAGATCTGGCAACCAGTTAAGAGGGATGTGGGAAGAAAAGAAGAGGAAATAGTGAACAATGAACAGCGATAAAGAGGTTTCTCTTCCTTTTTTTCTTAAAAGCATGCCCACTGCTATTTCCAGACCTAGCCTAAAAAACACAAAGCCCTTGAGAGTAGAGCTGTGAGAAGGCTGAGTTGGCCACCCAGCTAAAAGCAGCAGAATCCCAGGTACATTCTAAAAGGTTGACTCAATTAGAATCCATTTGGAAAAACAGTTAGGACCTGGAAGTTCTGTTATTTGGCCCTAGTTTCCTGCTCTTTTGGCATGAGGACTGACAGCAGCTAAAGAGAAAGTAACTATAAGTAGGCGAAGGCCACATACATAGGCCAGTGATGGACCTGTTCCAAGTTGGTTAGGAGAGAGGTGGGGTGGGGTCATAACTGGGTAGAAATTGGACCAAGGTGATCTTTGAGGATCCCCTAACCTCTGATTCAGCACACTCCTTTCACTTGGAATCACACACAAATAGAAATAATCTTCCTGATAAGTCTTGGTAAACTGAGACTATCCTAGAGTGCTTAGCATGAATAAATGATATCGTATGGCTTTATAAAGGGAAGAATGAAAAGAAGGACGAGAAAGTCTAAGAGTTCATGTTATGGATAGTGTATGTATGTTTATGTGTGCGTGCACACATGTCTGTGTACACACTGATGCTGCATAATTAAGTTACAAAAGAAACAATCACTTTCCTTTTCTTGAATTTAGACCCTTACTTCTGCTTAAGGAAGTTCAACGTTAGTGGTGCAGCCCTGGCAGTATTCAGACACTAACTGAAAAATTCCACCTGGTCTTGCAAAACCTTTGGGAGAAGGGCTATCAGAGGGTTCCCAGGCACCTGTTTTGGTCAGAGGGATTGAGAAGAGCTGCTGAAGAAGCTTGTTTTCTGACGTTCTCAGGACCACAACCACATCAGCAGGGAGAGTGTCTCTATTCTTCTCAAGAACCCCAGAAGCATCATATAATACCTGTAACATGAATAGCAAACGGCAAATTAGCCAAGTCAACTCTCCATCATTGGTGACTCTGGCAAATTGTCTAGCCAGTCATTAATTGACCTCTATATAGAACTAATCTTGACATAGCCACGCTTTTATATGCACAGCATCAGATAAAGGGAAAATTAGGATTTTGAGAGACCAGTTTATCTTAACTTATTGTCTAGTCGCTTTTTTTTTTTTTTTTTTTTTTTTGAGATGGAGTCTTGCTCTGTTATCCAGGCTGGAGTGCAGTGGCATGATCTCGGCTTACTTCAACCTCCGCCTCCCAGGTTCAAGCAATTCTCCTGCCTCAGCCTCCTGAGTAGCTGGAACCACAGGTACGTGCCACCATGCCCAGCTAATTTTTTGTATTTTTAGCAGAGATGAGGTTTCACTGTGTTAGCCAGGATGGTCTTGACCTCCTGACCTCATGATTCACCTGCCTCGGCCTCCTAAAGTGCTAGGATTACAGGCGTGAGCCAAAGCACTGGCCTGTCTAGTTGCTTTTTGAAGATAAATCACATGAGAATAATTATTAAAATATATTAGATACCATGTGCAAAGCATCCATCCTATGAGCTAAACACTGTTATTATCTCCATTTTACTGGTAGGCAGAGACTTAGGAAGAGGCTGAGTAATGTGCTCCTGGTCACACATTTCACAGGTGGTAGGTAGGTATCAAAACTCAGGCAGTTTGCCTCTATGCTCACAACTACTTTAAGTACTCTCACTGTCTCGCTAGGTCCTCATGCGATCTGAGTGATCACTCAAGGCTGCTGAGTAGTTCTTGGTTCTCAGAACAGAGGGGATCCAGTTCATATAAATTGTAAGGACCACCCTCAGAGAATTCCTTCTCTACAAATAAGCTTTGAATGGCAAATGGATACAGCAAAGGACACAGAGACCAGGAAAAAAAAGTTTTTCCCCTAAAATCAAGAAAGGAAAAGAATAAGAAAGAGTCAAGAAGAGGGATGGGTAGGACATGGGTATAAAAGGACAGAGAGAGGTGAGAAGAGGAGGACAGGAATGGGAGGCAGAAAAGAGGAATGGGGAGAGGAATCAGGGTAGATGCTGGTATTTCGGACTCAGAAGGACATTAATATGCTGAGGTAGGTCAAAAACAGAATTGCGATTTCTAACAAAGATCCAAAATAGACACCATAAAGTACTATTTGGAGAGAAAAACAATCCCCTTCCCGTGTACTAGAATTTCCCAACATCCAGTCAGGAAAATCAGTTACAACAGTATGATGTGAATATGAAAGACAATTTCAATACATCTTAAATCAACAAAATAATCAAAAATGCCTTTTATTGAACTCCCACCAATTTTCTGGACCTACAGCTCATCAGACCCCAGAGGAACGAATCAGCCATAATTCAAATGGCTCCTTTGGGAGTAACATAAGCAAGGAGCTTGCGGTTATAAGACAGGGAATTTCCTGAATCAGTCACTAATCTGCTTCAGGAACTTGAAATTCAGACTGAGGCATAATGTATGAAAAGTGGAAATTTCAGTTAAGTTGTAAAAGCTTAACATCTGGATAATAATGTAGATTTTTTTCTTTTCATCTGGACATTTTGGGGCCCTTAGACATATGATTAAAGTACTAAAAATTGAGTCCCACTGTGATATTAACCTTCCTCCATTACCTACATGTCTCCAAATGACTTTAGAATGTGAACATTTACCACTAAACACCGCAAAAAGCTGTAATATGTTTTCTCTCTGGAGAGCTGTCAGTTCTAGGCCAAACCTCAGGTGAGAAGCAGATGGCAACTCTGTGGGCCACCCCAGTAAGAAATTGCTTCTATGCCAGGGGCAACTTTCTGTGAGTGGCACCACTGAGAAACTTTAAGAATTATGATTAGGTATTCAGGAAGAAGTAAAAGGGGAAAGAAATCTGTAAGCAATTTCATGAGCAGCACAGACAGGGTAATACAGCACTTACCCTTTGTCAAATTCAGGTCTAATAACTGTCACACTGGCCTCACCTTTCCAGCATAATGCTGAATGCCAAAGCACAGCTCCACTCCTTTGGGCCTCCAGAAGTATTTGCACCGTAGATTATCTTCAAATTTATCTGTGTGGATTTTTATGTTGGAGAGTTACAATGTGAATTATTCCCTCTTTCAAACAAAAACTTGTTCCTTGAGTCATGAGTGACTCAGAAATAAGGACTTTCAGAATAAGGCCTTGATATTAACAAGGGTGGAGAAAGATCACCGATATGATGGACATTTATCATATCCTTGCTTCGCTGTGTAGCGTTGTCTTTAGTGTCAGCCTGTGCTTTAAGGTCATATGTTCTCCTGCTGTTTCTAAGAACTCCTAGCATGGACACTGATGACACCAGAGGCCCTGCCAGTTAGTTTTAGAACCATAAAGATATCCCACGGAAGGCAGATGACCCTGGTTTAAACTCATCTGGGCAACTTGTGACAATGTTATATATAAAAGAAAGCCACTGAGGGTTACAATTTCAACTCATAAAAGTTAATCTCTGCCACAAATCAATTTTCCCTCTGGGGAAAAGGCTTGAAACTTTTTATTCCTCCTTTAACACACAATCTTTGCTATTGTAGTTGAAAGCCCACTAGGTGTGAGAAACTGTTAAGCACTAAAAGCACATAAAGACTGAGGCTTCATTGCCCCAAGCACCTCACAGTCTAAGTGAGGAACAAAGGTTGTGAAAAACACGGAAGATTCAAGAGGAATAGGGTACAGAATAGAGGGCCTTTGACGTCAGAAGGAGGTGCCCTGTATTCATCCCGAAGATAACAGCAACCACCTAATGAGAAGGTGGCTTTAGAAAGACTAAACTAGCTGCGATGTTCAGGGTAGATGGGTAAGGTAGGAGCCTGGAAGCCAGGAGACTGGAAAGGGCTTCTACACGAAATCAGATTAGAGGTGGATGGGAGTCCAGGGGAAGACATGAGAGGGGGGCACACAAAGGATGGGAAGCAAATACTGGCTATAGGAAAGAAGAGAGAGGAAGGCATAAAAATGAAATCAACACGGGGTAATGCTAATCATGCTGGCAGGAACAGGAAAGTGGGAAGGGTTAGGAATAGTGATGGGTTTGCTTTAAGATTCAAATTCTACCACTACATTTCAATTCAATTAAAAAGAAGGCCTATATTCTTACAACCCACCACATAGACAAAATATGTAAGGTAAATTCACTAAAGTACACTCAATTGATGATATGAACCAAGTTTTGTTCTAAATGTATATGCCTTTTTCTCAGAAGGAACCTACCAACCAGGGTCTGGTCAGTTGCTTGGGGAAACCGACTTTCCTCATCCAAAAGTGCAAGTAGTCCCAGGGGTTTCTGGAGGAACATGTCCAAGAGCGGGCGGTTGTCCTCATATTCCACAGGTATAGCATCAATGCCTTCATTCTGATACTCCATCTGGAGGGAAATGGATTGTGATTCTCTCCAGCCCAAAACCAGCCTTGGTACCACCAGGATACTTTGACATGGACTTTCTGGGTCTAGCAACATTGAATGCATGTGGAAAGCAGGATATGTTTTACGTGTATAATAAAGGAATCTTCTGCATATAACACCATTAAAGCTGTGCATTGAAATCTGACTTACAAGTGGCCTCTGGCAGGCAGCTAAACCCAGTAAAAGCTCTGTCTCAAACGTGGACTTGGTAACTTATCATTTAGAAACTAATGTACAAGGAAGTAAAGCTGAAAAAAAAAATTATTTTGGTGCGAAACGTGGTTTAAACTAAGAAAACAGAATTCTCCTCTGCAAGGAATTCTATAAAGGAATCATCTAGGGTTGGAAAACTAGAAAAACTCCAGATTACCAGGGAAATAAGTGGAAGGAACCTGGACCGAAACAAGAGTGGATGGGAGAGGAGTGCTATACAGATTTATCCAGCTTCAGAGATAAAAGCAATGCTGGTATTTTCACTAAATGTCTTTGTGTGTATCTAATCACAGTTTAGTTTGTGTGTCCTCATACCTGCATTAAAACAATTATCCCTGCATCCAAGAGGCTTAGCCAGAATGTTTCATTATTGCAACTACTTCATACAGAAGAGAGTCTTAGGGTTTAAGTAAAGGTTGAGGCTGAGCAGACTGCTATGTAGGCTGCTGCCACAGGAAGAGCCCCATCCCTTGGGCCCACTAGTTTCTCACTCTGTCTTCACAATTTATTATTAAACTCACAGAGGGATAATTTCCATTTCTAGAAAACCACGAACACATCTTACTCCTCTCTGGAGATACCTCTCCAGTTACTGAGGGATCTGGTACATAGCAGATAGGGGATAGGGAGGGCTAGTGTAGCAGTTAAGAACCTATGTCCCGAATTCCAGGTCATTTGTGTCATTTTGAACACAACCATAAGTATTTTTAGTTAAATAAAGTAGAAGAGATACAGCATTTTGAGCAATATGCACAAAAGAGTTTTGATGCAAGATTTAAATGAGCGACTTGTCACCAGCTCCACTCAAGTGAGGAAATGTACCTTTCCACAGATATCAAGACTTTTTTCAGATAAATTTAGACTATTTAGCCAGGACTGCCTTACCCTGTTTTCTCTCTAGGGTCTTTTGCCTGTTAGTCTACAGGGTTTCTGCTACAAAGTGTGGGCAGCTTGGAGACACCTTTTCCCCATCGAGTTTAGTTACCTCAGAGTTCACTATTACCTGCTCAAGAGCAAAAACGTGCTGATTGAAATAGTACTGGATTTGCTCATTGGCGATGTTTATGCAGAGCTGCTCAAATGAATTTCTCTGAAAATTCTCAAATCCAAAGATATCCAAGATCCCCACATTCATCCCATCTTCTGCACTACTGCGTGAGAGAGAAGAACAAAACTACTTAGAGGAGGAAACGCCCACCTCAAGACGATGAGAATATATGTGCCCAAGTATTTATCAACTCAAGTACCCAATTCAGCCACTCACGGAGAGCAGCATCCTGCCACCCCTAAGAAAAGAAGCAGTTTGTGTCTGAAACTATTTGTTCTTTCAGACTTTCAACAGTATTTCCAACTTCTTTTTTTTTAAGCAGTAGAATCCTTTAGCATCTTACTCAGGAACTCCATATATAAAATAGATGTTTAAAAGTCATTTTGTTTGAAGGGGTTGAAGCTGTTGCTTATTTATTCTCCCACCTATCTACCCCCAAAGGTAACTGGAAGAGTACTCTTCAGAATTGGATGTGGTGAATTCCTCCACATACAGGAAACCACTATGTTCAAGGAAAGAGCAAGGAAAAGTAGTCGAAGAAGTAGGAATAATAATGTAAGATAGTGTGCTTTAACATTTTTCATAAAATGTCTCTTTGATTCTAAAAACAACACTATGAAGAGGATATTATTATCCTCATTTTACAGGTGAGAAAACTGACTTAGAACATGAAGCTGATGAAAACCCATTTATGCTTGGCGTTCCAATAATGGAACATCAAGCATATGGGAGTTATTCACATCCTACTGCTCAAGGTCATCGCCAAGGTCTGATCGAAAAAATTCAAAAAATTGCCACCTCAGGCATAAATGGGTTAAGTTGTAGAGTTGGGGTGCGAACCCAGTCTGTCCAGCTCCCAGCCAAGACTGTTCTCTCAAATACTACACTTTAGTGGCTCCTTCAGTCATTTGCCTCTCGGGTACAAACGCTTCAACTCTCCTGGATCTCATTGTGTCTTCTAAAAGAGAAGGCCTAAATTAGCCGGGCGTGGTGGCACGCGCCTGTAATCCCAGCTACTCAAGAGGCGGAGGCAGTTGAATCGCTTGAACCCCGGAGGTGGAGGTTGCAGTGAGCGGAGATCGTGCCACTGCACTCTGGCCTGGGCGACAGAGTGATACTCTGACTCCACAAAAAAAAGAAAGAAAATCCCAGAGAGGACCGAATGCTTCCTTTTGCCAACTCTAAGGGACGGCGGGGTCAATGGCAGCTCTCCTGAGCCCTCTGCTCTCCGAGGAACTTGCCATATGTTTTTGTCTGGCTGCAGGAGTGTATTAATGCGATTCACAATCCAGCTGAAGAGCCTCCCATACAGGGCTTTGGACATGGCGTCTCGAACGTCCGCAGCCCTGTCTACGGTATTGGCACGGATGATGGTCTCGCCCCGGGTGACCACACAGTGGGAGGTGAGGGCCTCCTGGAGCTCTTCGGGGCTGATGCACAGAACAGAGGCAGCTGAAACAGAGAGTAAGGATAACACAGAATGTAGCCAGACCTTCGTTCATTCAGTCTGTCAGCATTGATTCAACATCCATTATGTGCCAGACTCCATTTTGGTACTTTGCACTCAAAGATAAACAGGCTAGGTCCCTAACCCCAAGAAGTTTCCAGACTGACACAGTATCTCCCAAACTGTTCTGAAAGCTCTTACTTCATAGATGCTTGATGAAAAAAAAAGGAAGAGGAGGTGGTCTTTTGCCAAATAAATTGGGGAAATAGCTGCAGACTGTATTTTACCCTTAGACAGTCACAAAATATACTCTTACCCTAAAATGTCCTACAGTTTAACACAAAAAAGGTTTTACTTTATTTAAATCAGTTTTCTTTGTTTTCATAATTGAGGATTCTCACTCTTAGTACCACCATAATTACCTGTGGAACTTCAAAAATAAACAGGTGCCTGCTTTCTTCTCCTGTATATGTTGATATAGTGGATTCAGAATGGGCCCAACCTCCTGTATTTTTTTTCAGTTTGTAGATGATTTTTTCAAAACAACTAAGGTTAAAACCAATACCCAAAATTACCTGCCATAGAATTCTTTTCTACAGAACTCTTGCAGCTTATGGAAGGAACACTGGTGTTCCACAGGACATCCTTGGGGAAATACTAGTTCATGAAAACATCCAGAGCCATTAGAAGGACCAGCAGGCTGGGCAAATCCCAACACTTTGGGAGGCTGATGGGGGCGGGGGGTGGATCATGAGGTCAGGAGTTCAAGACCAGCCTGGCCAAGATGGTGAAACCCCGTCTCTACTAAAATACAAAATTAGCCAGGTGTGGTGGCAGGTGCCTGTAATCCCAGCTGCTCTGGAGGCTGAGGCAAAGAAATGCTTGAACCCAGGAGGCAGAGGTTGCAGTGAGCGGAGATCGCGCCACTGCACTCCAGCCTGGGTGATAGAGCGAGATTCCATCTCAAAAAAAAAAAAAAAAAAAAAGACTAGCAAATGCTGCATTATATTTTACAGAGCCCAAAGAAGCATGTGCTTTGGCAACAACACAGCCCACAAATATCAAATAATTACCATTTTGCAAAGCTTCAGCATTGGGCACCTCACTTTTATCAGTCTGATGCTGAGAGGAAATAGCTGCAAACTCAATGTTCCCAATATTCAAAATCCCAGCCAAAATTCTGTACACTGAGTGCACCTCCTGAAAAGGACATCAAGAACCATATATGAAGGTCATTGCCAATCAAACTAATGAACCACTAGACCTGTAATGGACACTACTAGTCGTTTACCAAAGTCCATTCTCCCTCTTTTCCTGGACACACAGCCAAATTTCCCAAACTCCTTTGCAGTTAGAGGTCATCATATAACCACATTTTAACAATGAAGCAAGCAGAATGATGTGGGTCACTTCTGAGCCCAGGCCTTATGGGCATGAGCATACCTCCTCTATACTTACCTTCTCATTACTGCTGGCTGGAACTCCCAGCAACCCAGCCTTAACCATGCCACTGATGAGGATGCCTTAGACCAACAATTGCACAAAGGGAGTTGCTCTGCAACCTGAACCTCTTATCTGGAAACAATTATAAGAGATAACTAATCTTCTTTGTTCTTTAAGCCACTTTTAGCCTTTTACCCTAACTAATACCAGCTCCCAAATTCAGGTATGATCTTTTGTTCAAAGCAAGAGAGGAGCTGTTTCCTTAACCTCTTTGGAATATCGCTTTTATGAAGTAGTTGGGAAGACATTCATTCATGGCTCCTAGAATATTTTAAAGTTAAATGATGGACTATATAGTTATGAAGTCAGGAAATATTTTGAAAGAGTTGCTAGAAATTATCTGTGATAACTGTATATGAAATTATATTTTCATATAACAAGAAATATATATAATTAACCTTTTTTTGAGATAGAGTCTTGCTCTGTCACCCAGGCTGGAGTGCAGTGGCACAATCTCGGCTCACTGCAACTCCTGCCTCAGCCTCCCGAGTAGCTGGGATTATAGACACGCACCACCACACCCAGCTCTTTTTGGTATTTTTTAGTAGAGATGGAGTTTCGCCATGTTGGCCAGGCTGGTCTTGAACTCCTGACCTCAGGTGATCTACCCGCCTCAGCCTCCCAAAGTGCTGGGGATTCCAGGCGTGAGCTACCGTGCCCAGCCAACAATTGACTTTTGTTTTTTTGTTTTGTTTTTTGTTTTTTTGTTTTTTTGAGACGGAGTTTCGCTCTTGTTGCCCAGACTGGAGTGCAATGGCGCTACCTCGGATCACTGCAACCCCTGCCTCCCAGGTTCAAGTGATTCTCCTGCCTCAGCCTCCTGAGTAGCTGGGATTATAGGCATGTGCCACCATGCCCAATTAATTTTTTAGTTTTAGTAGAGACGGAGTTTCTCCATGGTGGTCAGGCTGGTCTCGAACTCCTGACTTCAGGTGATCCACCTGCCTTGGCCTCCCAACGTGCTGGGATTACAGGCATGAGCCACTGTGCCTGGCCAACAATTGACTTTTGAACAATACAGGTTGGAACTGCACAGGTCCTCCTATACATAGATATTTTTCAACCAAACATGGATCAAAAATACAGTATTCACAAGATGTGAAACCCACATATACAGAGGGCTGACTTTTCATATATGTGGGTTCTGCAGGGATGAATGCAGGACTCGAGTGTGCTTGGATTTTGGTATATGAATTGGAGGTTCCTGGAACTAATCCATCACATATACTGAGGGATAATTGTATCTGTTCTTTGCCCCCAGTTGCTGGCACAAAAGCATCTAAAACCCTTGAAAGTGAGTGATAGGAATGTTAGGAGTCTTTTGTTATTTACAACAAGCCCCTCTCAACCATACCTGAGTTTATACTAAGCAGGTGACTCTTGGTGGACCTCTAGTTAGCTTTAGGATGGAGAGCTGGTTGCCAGAGGAACCAATCATGTGATTAGAGAGTTCAAACTTTTGGGTCCTCCTCAGCCCAGTCTCTGGGAGCAGAGAGGGATTAGACATTGAGTTAATTCCCAACGGCCAATGATTAACCAATCATGTGAATGTAATGGAACCTCCACAAAATCCTCTAAGTGATGAGATTCGGAGAGTTTTCAGGTTGGTGAACACATGGGTGCTGGGAAAGTAATTTGCTCAGAGGGAATGGAAGCTCTATATTACTTCCCACACACCTTGCCCTATGCATTTTTTCCATTTCCTTGTGACTGTTCTTTAGCTGTATCCTTTTTTTTTTTTTGAGATAGAGTTTTGCTTTTGTCGCCCAGCCTGGAGTGCAATGGTGTGATCTTGGCTCACTACAACTTCTGCCTCCTGGGTTCAAGCGATTCTCCTGCCTCAGCCTCCCAAGTAGCTAGGATTACAGGTACCTGCCACCATGCCCGGCTAAATTTTTGTATTTTTAGTAGAGACGGCATTTCACCATGTTGGTCAGGCTGGTCTTGAACTCCTGACCTCAGGTGATCTGCCCACCTTGGCCTCCCAAAGTGCCCGGCAGAGTTGTATCCTTTGTAATAAAACAGTAATGGTAAGTGAAGTGTTTTCCTGAGTTCTATAACTTGTTCTAGCAAATTATCAAACCTGAGGAGGGAGTTGTGGGGACTCTCAATTTATAATCAGTCAGTCAGAAGTATAGAAGACAGGAGTATAGGTATCTGGAGTCAGGGTAGTCTTGTGGGACTGAGCCCTTAGCTTGTGGGATCTGATGCTAACTCCAGGTAGATAGTGTCAGAATTGAGTGAATTGTAGGACACTCAGCTGATGCCAGAGAATTTGTTGGTATGGAGGAGAAAACCCCACATATTTGGTGTCAGCAATGTGAGTAAAAACAGTTCTGATTATCTAAGCTCTATTTTTAGATTGAAAGCTGAATACATATGTATCATTAATAGTAAAAAAAAAATTAAAGGGTATATTTACTTATTTAAAAACTTACATTTTCTATATGTGAAACAACAAAATAGGAAAATTTTGCATTTTATGCTTAGAGAAAAGTACTTTCACAAAAATACTCAGGCAGGTAACTTGATTTAGTACTCTACATAGCAGCAAAGGAATAGCAACAGCCACTAGACCACTGATAAAGCATTGCCTCACAGATTACAACTTCCTGTAAACATTACTCAGTAAAGCCAAAAAAAGGAACACAAACTATAATAGTGACATCTGCTGGATACCTGATAATGCTACAAAGACAAATGAAGATTTTAAACTAGGCTTCTACAGTGGATAAATGTTACTCTTCCAACTTCTAAATCAAAGGCAATATGTCATGTTTTTTACTTTAAGAATCATTGTTTAATCACCCAGCTTAAGAGTGGCTAAGGAGAACACCTACTAAATAGGTTTTCTGGGACTTGCTGGGATTTAACATGACAGCACCTCATTACTTAGATCAATACAGTGTGAGGCTTGCTCACTACACTGAGCAACTTCCCACAGAGGCAGATCCCGGGGGTAAAGCAGAGACTCTTGCAGTGAGTTCTACATCAGCTGTTTCTATACCCAGTTATCTCAAGAGGTTATCTGAAACTCTCAGTACTCTTAGAAAAAATAAATGTATTTCCTGTAATTAAAACACAAAGACTCTCTCTCTCTCTTTCTTCACGTATTACAGTACAAGCTCTGAAACCTCCCAAAATAAGACTTCCAGGCACTTCACCACTGGGATAATCACCATAAAAAATGACTGTCAAAGGCCATACCCTTGAAACCAGCATCTTGCCCTGTTGCTTCTCTGGCAATATCCTCTTCAGCATAGTGCCTAGACAACCATTTAAAGTGAAAAACTATCTATGACCCTGAGCAAAAACATTTAGGTTCAAACACTGTGTGAATCACTGAAATTAATGATCGATTGGGTCTCCCTCCTTGATTTAGTGAGAACTACAGAGGGGTAACCAATGCTCACCTTATCAAGGAGTTTATATTTCTGGGCTATTCCACCCACTTGACTCCATCAGTCCTAACCTTGGGTTAATTAGTTCTCCCTTTCTGATCTAGGAGCCTCTGTGTTCAGGTCAAAACATCATGTACACTCATGGCAAAATTCAATCAGTTGTATGTCCACCTGTGGGATTACTCTTCCTGTCCTAAACCTTTTTGATCAAATTTTTCTTATTGTCTCCCCACAGAGAGCCAGAGAAGGTTTTTTCACCTTCTTTACCTTGTCCATTTTCTCTTGCTTCATCTCCAGCTACAGAGCTTTTCCTGGCATCTCTGCCTTTTCTGCAGAATCTTGCTATGCTGCTATCTCTTTTTATTTCTACCACTTTCCAACTTTCTGTATTATAAAGTGGAATAGCTTCACTCAAGAAGACCAAGTCCTCCAACTGGGTTTCTCAATTTATTGTTGATGAGTATAAACCGTTTCACTACCAATCAGCAAAAGTGGGGAAGAAAGAGCGTTTCTCCTTCAAAGCCCCACTGCAGGATATCTGATATTTTCTTATCTTTTCTCATAAGACACTTCTTTTACTGATGTAGATATTCTCTTGACAGAGTTGAGGCTAATTGAAAAGTTGAGAGGAAACTTAGTTTTCTCTGTTAGCCTGGTGCTACTCTAAGGAAATCCCCCTTGGCCTGACTCATAAGCATCTCCAGTAGTTGTTTCTCTGGTATATCCCTAGGAATTTACTTCCCTTCCCAGTCTCTCTTTCCTTTCTTTCCTTTTTGTAAGTTTCTTCAGTTTTTCATCAGTTCTTCCCTGCTGAAGGGACTCGCTACAGGCTCTATTCCAACACCTCTCGGTCTCCTTTGCAGAGGCTCTACAACATCTGGCATCTTAAAAGCCAATGGTATCCTATTGTCTGTCATCAAGACATTAGAAATCCTCAAGACTCCCAAGTCATATTTTCACATGTAATCCTTCAGAGCAGTACTCTCTCAATTCATAATCTATTTTGAAGAAAGGGAAGAAATTTTGCGCCGATCTCAAAGGCTTCTCCCTAACCTTTCCAACGGGGATCTATAGTGTACGTCCAATTTTGACCATCACATAGATCATCTGCCCAAAAAGTTTTCATGTAGCATTAAATAGAAACATCTCTAAAACCCTACTGATTGAATATGTTAATTACTACCAGCAAGACAGTATGATATTGTATGGTTTGGCTCCAGAAATAAGAGTTGAAAAGCACAATCTTCACAATAAGGTCTTAGGGATAATCCCCCAACCCTCCACAAGGAGTCATCATCATTAGTGGAAGACTCCTCCACCAGGGCAATTTCTTTACAATAAACTCAGGGTCAAGTGTTCTTTCAGATACTTTGGCTGGTGTCCCAGAATTAAAATTCATGCTCGTGACTCCACACGAAGATTTGCTACTCATAATTTTGCTTTAAGGGTTTGAGAAAAAAATTAAGGGATTCCTGCAGGGAACTAGTGACATTATAAGAAAGGAGAAGAACCATAATTTTGATTGAATTGACAAGTTCATTTAAGCTTTATCTAGAAATGTCTGCCAGAAAAACCTAAGAGAAAGTTCTGTTACATCAGCATTTGGCATCTGTTTCCTGACTACATTCAACTGGATCTTTCTGAATTTAGTCACACTACTTTGAATTTATAAACATAAAGTGAACTGAGTTAACTCAGCAAAACAGGTTGTCTGCAGAGATAGAACTACAGAATTCAGAGTCAGAGAGATAAGATCCAGTTTCTTGCTTTCATTTCTAAGGTTGCAGCTGATATAAATTGGTTTATTTCCTGTATGAATTAATGTGGGACATGGTGAAAATATACACACATGACACCATTACATTCTGGTTATTCATTTAACAGTACAGACCAGGCACAAATTAAAAATGTTCACCATCTTTTACATGTTTTTCTTTTCATGTTTATTCATACAGTCATTCATTTATTTCTATTGCACCTTTTTTCCCAGAGAGGCTAGGGATGGCTTACTTCAAGGACATATACTTAACATACTAAATTTCTTCTTCTTTTTTTTTTTTTTTTTTTTTTT
>NW_016816196.1:259373-266612 GCF_001698545.2 Rhinopithecus bieti
CGCCCAGGCTGGAGTGCAGTGGCGCGATCTCGGCTCACTGCAAGCTCCGCCTCCCGGGTTCACACCATTCTCCTGCCTCAGCCTCCTGAGTAGCTGGGACCACAGGCGCCCGCCACCTCGCCCGGCTAATTTTTTTGTATTTTTAGTAGAGACGGGGTTTCACCATGGTCTCGATCTCCTGACCTTGTGATCCGCCCGCCTCGGCCTCCCAAAGTGCTGGGATTACAGGCGTGAGGCACCGCGCCCGGCCGATTTCTTCTGTTTTTAATGCTTTAGTGTTGTTGTACTAAAACAGATTTTAACAGTTTTCAATGTTGTTTATCCTGAAAGAGACAGCATCTGTTTTATTATTATCAGTACATTGCTGTTATTAGAACAGCACCATTATATACTTTCTTTTAAACCACCTAAGCCTGAGGTTGCAATTTTTTGAATTTTTGCAATCAGACCTTGGTGATGACCTTGAGCAGTAGGATATAAATAACTCCCACATGGTTAGCGTTCCAATAATGGAACACTAGGCATAAATGGGTTCAGCTAGGATCAATCTCTTCACGGTATTCTATATTTGTACTCAAAGAAAACAAAACATTAACTCTATTAATGATTATTAACCTTGACTTCTCTATGGTTCCTGTACCCTTTTAAGGACATGTGACCCTGCATACTTTGGCATGACACAGGTGACTTTAAATTGCTCTACTGCCATTCCTACCATGCTTTAACTCTTCCGGGGATGCATCTTTGATTTAAAAAAAGCCTGTTCTATAAGTTAATAACCACAAAGGTCCTTTAACAATGCTAGAACCTGTTTAATTGCTCCCCTCTAAGGAGCCAAGGAAGATATATTTATATTTTTATCTGACCTTTGGGATTTTCCACTGTCTGTCAGTTTAAGGTCTGTGGGAGGCTGACAGAGAAAATTAACAGCTGGCTAGACAGGAAAAAAAAAAAAAGGTGCTATTATGACTAAAATCAACCATGCAGGGGAGGGAAGGGCTAGCCATCATATTGCATTACACAGAAGTAATCCTTTATCTGGAGTGGCCATCCCAGGGTAACTGGAGTGTCTTTTAATCTAATCCCTTAAGATTTAACATTCTCACCTACCTCCTAATCATTCACCCCCTTTGTTGGAAAAGCAAAAGAATCTATATATTTTGCAAAATTGATGGCATGAAGCCCAGAAACTATGACATAATGAATCACAGAATAATATTTGAGCCCAGGGTTATAAATATTGTCTGTCACCCCTAGCATATATTTAATACAAACAGCCTGTATCTAGGATGATAAAAGTAGTACAGCATTGGCCGGGCATGGTGGCTCATGCCTGTAATCCCAGCACTTTGGGAGGCCGAGGCGGGAGAATCACTTGAGGTCAGGACTTCAAGACCAGCTTGGCCAACATGGTGAAACTCTGTCTCTACTAAAAATACAAAAATTAGCCGAGTGTGGTGGCACGCACCTGTAATCCCAGCTACTCAGGAGGCTAAAACAGGAGAATCACTTGAACCCAGGAGGCAGAGGTTGCAGTGGGCTGAGATCCCGCCACTGTACTCCAGCCTGGGCGACAGAGCAACATTCTGTCTCAAAAAAAAAAAGTAGTACAGTACTTAGAGCTATAGTTAATCATGTGCAACTGTGTACCATGGAGAAGGAAGTAACTGCAAGAAAGTTGAAAGGATTTTAATTAATTTGTCTTGTTATCTAAGGAGCTACTTGCATAAATATATTTCTGTGACTTGGACGTAATCTACATATTCCTGTACTCCTACCCCCCACTCACTTGAATGGTTGGAACAACCCTAAATCAGAAAACAAGAACAAAAGCAAACCACAGTATTGTTCTGGTGTTTGTTATTACATGTGTAATGAATTGATGACAACGATAACAATTTATCAACACACGGTCCTCACAACAGTGCTCTCCTAGTTTGATGTTCCTCTGGGCTTCTTGTTAAAATGGTTATATTCTGATTCAGTCATCCCTGGATAGACCTCAGGGTCTGCATTTCTAAGAAGCTCTCAGGTGATAACAATGTTTCTGGTCCTGGGATCACACTTTGAGTAGCAAGACCTTATAACACGACCAACATGGCATTTGAAAGCAAGTATCCTGTCCCAAGTGAGAAATAGCCACATCTTTACTCACATTCATATAAGAATATTGCCACTTGAGTTTCTCTCTTGATCACTTACTTTGTCCATGAACCCTATAATCCTGAAGCAGTGCTGAATTGCTTCGAATTGTCTTCTGTAAGACTCCTTGGAAGTTATGTCATGCATCACGCTTCCAGTTTCTTCAGCTATGTACCTAAATGAAGGGGTGCATGACCAAACAGAATGAGCATTGACTTGGAAAGTGGTGCAGGCATTTCCATTTTTTGTCTGTTGTTTGTTTAAAGATGGGATCTCACTCTGTTGCCCAGCCTGAAGTACACTGGTGTGATCATAGCTCACTGCAGCCTCAAACTCCTGGGCTCTAGTGATCCTCCTGCCTCAGCCTCCTGAGTAGCTTCGACTACAGGTGTATGCCACCACACCCAGCTAATTTTATTTTATTTTATTTTATTTATTTGTTTTAGCCAGGGTCTTGCTCTGTCACCCAGGCTGGAGTGCAGTGGCACAAACTTGGCTCACTGCAGCCTCGACCTCCCAGGCTCAAGCAGTCCTCCCACCTCAGCCTCCTGAGTAGCTACTTTAAAAAAAAAAAAAAAAAAACTACAGTGAGACAGGGTCTTGCTATGTTGCCCTGGCTGGTCTCAAACTCCAGGCTTCAAGTGATCCTCCCACTTCAGCTTGCCAAATGATGCAAATGGCTGAGAAAAAATAAACCATGTGCAGTTGAGTTTTTGAACTTTCTAGACAATGAAAATGGTGAGATAGTTCCTGCCACCTCATCCTGGGCACTTTAGTTAAATACACTGTGAGTTTCCAGTTAGGAAAACAGCTCCATTTACTTCCAAGTTTGTCAACTGCTAATTGGACATTCATCAAAAATTACCAACCAACCCCCCTGACACTTACCTAGGAGGTTTTTCCTCAGGAAGTCTGAAGTCAGAAAGCTTCTTTTGGTGATGAAGACCAGCATAAATATAGTAAAATATGTGAAAATTTTCTCTCCCCTGAAAAAAAAAGAGACTTTAGTAATAATGTATTCTGGCTTCCCCATCCCAAGTATTTTACACCATTTTCTTTCTGTGCAAAAAATTATCCCATAGCAAATTTGTATTTTCAGGCAATTAAATATTATAAATCCCACTTACAGAACAGTGATAGGATTAGTATAGTAATTGTCATAATGCTGCATTATTAAACACACTTTACTACAAGCAAAAGGTTTCAGAGAATGGGACATTTACAGGAAACAGCTCAGGTTGCGTATGTTGAAATCTTTCTGTTGCAGCCCAAACGCCTACTGCCTTCTGTTTGTACCACATGTTGCTTCAGAGATGGTGAGGTCCAGCTTAGAGACATCAGCCAAATCCTCTACTTTACTGGAGCCCTAGACAGGAAGTGGCCTGCAAGTCTCACAGCAGCTTAGGGAGCAGGATTGGTCCAGAACTGAGGTCTTCACTCTCCCACGCTGGTATTCTTAAAAATACTACTCAAAATGTCATTCATTAGTCTGGTCTCCTGCCATCCACCTCTTTTAGGCTACCCTGGCCAGGGTCCTTTCAGATAGGTGCTACTCTGAGCATAGTCTGTGGACAGCTGTCAGTTTATAACAAGAGAAGGAACTGGAAAGTACATGCCTTGACATTTTATAGCAAGTGACATTGCCATGACATCCAAGAGCATGATAATTTTCTGATAATTAATTTTATTGCATTTTACAAAGGTATTAGTTCAAAATGGGTTGGATATTTAAAACAAACAAACAAACAAAAACAAACAAACAAAAAAAACCCAAAAAACTGGTCCTTTAGCACAGAGAGTTTGAAAAGCACTGCTCCACATCCCCTTCTTTCCTCTGGAGGAGGACAGTCTCTTCTGCAGATACCCTTGGATTTTGGCAAATCTTTTCTTTGGTCAACCTAGCTCCATGGAAAGAAATCTTTTCTTTTTTTTTTGAGATGGAGTCTGGCTCTGTCTCCCAGGCTGGAGTACATTGGCCGGATCTCAGCTCACTGCAAGCTCCGCCTCCCGGGTTTACACCATTCTCCTGCCTCAGCCTCCCGAGTAGCTGGGATTACGGGCGCCCACCACCTCGCCTGGCTAGTTTTTTGTATTTTTAGTAGAGATGGGGTTTCACCGTGTTAGCCAGGATGGTCTCGATCTCCTGACCTCATGATCCGCCCGTCTTGGTCTCCCAAAGTGCTGGGATTACAGGCTTGAGCCACTGCGCCCAGCCCTGAAATCTTGTCTTTCTTTTCCCCTTATCCCCCTTTGTGGCATGGCCCTCATTCTGTTCAGCCTCTCCTGGGTATCCTCATCTTCCTTTGATTGTTTATCCTGTCAAAGCTCTTCTGTGACATTCTTTATCCGTGCCCTGTATTCTAGATGCCTCTACTTGCCATTTCTCACTCACTTGTTCACTTAACTAATAAATTTAGTTAAGAGACAGGGTCTCACTCTGTTGTCCAGGCTGGAGTGCAGTGGTGTGATCATAGCTCACTGCAGCCTCAAATTTCTGAGCTCAAGCAATTCTTGCACCTCAGCCTCCCAAGTGGCCATGACTATAGGTATACACCACCATCCCCTGCTAATGTTTTTGTGTTTGTAGAGACAGAGTCTCACTATGTTGCCCAGGCTGCCTTGGCCTCCCAAAGTGCTGGGATTACAGACATGAGCCACTGTGCCCACCCCCTATTTTTATTTTTTTAAAATAAATTTTATTGTGTATATTAAGATGTACAACATGATGTTATAGGATATACATATAAATAGAAAAATGTGACTATTCAATGAATAAACATCTTAATTGCCAGTCATGGTAGGCACTGTGCCAGGTACCAGGGATACAGGACTAAAAGGATTCATGTTCTCTGAGTGTCATTATAAGAAGCCAAGATGGCTACAGGGAAACCAGTGAGGGGGTCCCAGTGAGAAGGCATAATAGCTCGGATAGGGTAATGGTAGTGGTGATGGAAAATAAGAGGAAGCTTAAATATTATATATATTCCGGAGAAACAACCAAAAGAACATCCTAATAGACTGAATGAGGATGGTGACGGAAAGAAACCTAGAGTCTGCCTCCTAGATTTCTAGCTGGAGCATCTAGTGATGGTGGCATCCTTCACTGAGACAGAAACCGAAAGGCCTGAGATGAATGTCACTTGTTCTTTAACCTCTGTTACATGTGCAGGCTTTGGCTGACCTCTCTTACTCTTACCTTCCTACAGTTTTTCTACAGATCCATCTAGTTCTCAATTCTTCCAAGCTTTTCCTGCTGATATCCATCGCTAGCATCAATTCAGTTTGATTTCCATCCCTTTATCTGTCAAGATTGGCTAGGTTTTGTTATAGTAATAAACACCCCAAGATCTTAGTAGCTTAACTCAACAAAGCTTTAGTTCTTGCTCAGAGTACCTGTCCATGGCAGGTCAGCGGTGGGGCTGTGCTCACTGCAGTCACTCATGAGCTGTGGCTGGCACAGCAGTCCCCATCTTACACTTTGCCAGACTCTGGAGGGTTGTCATTACATGCCCACTTGCCAGAACCAGTTATGTGACCACACCCAGCCACACGGGAACCCTACAGTGTGCCTAGAAGGGGGTGAACCCCAATAGTTGGATGAACAGGACTGGCACAGGCCCCATCTTCTCTTCATCTCACTTAATTCTTGTAAGAGCCTTGTAAGGTTGACATTGTTATGCCCATGTTGCATATGAGGAAAGTAAAGTATATGAATATTTACATTAACAAGTAACATATCACATTAAGTGACCGAGAACTCTCCTCACATTATCTTGGTAAAAGACCACTTTACATTTGAACACAGAACACTATGCTTTCCATTCTGTCAGAGGTAGCTCCCTAAATTTTAAAACGATCTTAAGCTGGGGAGACAGAAGAAGGGGACCTCATAAAAATTAATCAAAAAGCCACAGGGAAGCGTAAATGACTCTGACTCTATCTTTCATTTGTTTAATGTTCATGGCAGTCCCTACTGCGTGAGGAAACTGCAAGTACATGATAGAGGAAGATGCTTGGGTTCTCAACCCAGAATAATTCCTGTAAATTCTACTTGCACAGTACCTCTCAGACTCCTCAACTTCTCTCCATCTCCACTGCCACCACCTTAGTCTAGACCAGCATTCTCTCTCACATGAATTTGGCAACAGCATCCTAATCACATCAACACAATCCTTGCATCTCCTCCAATCCATTCCCCATTGAAGCTAGTGTGATCATTTCAAAATGCAAGTTGGGTTTGGTGACTCCCCTGCTTGAAAACGTTCAGTGGCTTCCTATCGCCGTTAGAAAAAAGTTTGAAATCCTCATCCTGGTTCCAAAGCTCTGCATGTTTTGGTCTCAGTCTTATCTTTGCCACTTTTCCTCCTTACTCTGGTCCCCATCTCGTTGCCTAACTCCTAGTGATCCTGTGATCTCACATACAGGGAGACCTCCTTTCTCCCTAGACTAGGTTATGTGTCCTTCCCTTCTCTCATTTCACCTTAATAGCACCTATTTTGCTTTCTGGTGCTTATTACAATTGTTCTACATTTAAGTTTACTTGTTTAATGCCTGTGATTCTCCCCTACTGCTTCCTTGTATACCACATACTCCAAGCCCCGTGAATACAAGAATCTTTTGTATTTAGTTTACTCTTACAAGCCAACACAAAGCACAGCACTAGCAAACAGCAGGGATTTAATAATGCATTAATCTGGAAGTGCGGAACCATGCTCCTGAGAAGCTCTGGTGTCCTACAATAATAATAATAGCTACTAATATTAATAATTATAATAGCTATTATTATAGGAAGATATTATTATTTTTTATTATACTTTATGTTCTAGGGTACGTGTGCACAACATGCAGGTTTGTTACATATATATACATGTGCCATGTTGGTGTGCTGCACCCATTAACTCGTCATTTACATTAGGTATATCTCCTAATGCTATCCCTCGCCCCATCCCCGACTCCCCACCCCACGACAGGCCTCAGTGTGTGATGTTCCCCAGGAAGAGTTATTATTATAATAGGAAGAGTAGCTAACACTCTGATAGCATGTACCACACTAGTGGTTATATTATTATAATAGGAAGAGTAGCTAACACTCTGATA
>NW_016816196.1:267101-274177 GCF_001698545.2 Rhinopithecus bieti
CCCCCCGTTTTACTGCAGGGCAAAACACAGTGACAAAGTAGTGCACCTACGCTGCCTGTTTTATCACTCTGGATTTTTCAAGGAGATATTCAGAGATTCTTGCCCCCATCACAACTCCAGTTGGTGTGAACATCATTTCCAGATATTTTCCAAAACGGCTGGAGTTTTCATTGATGGCAGTGCATGCGTTCCCAAAGGCTTCCACTAGGGAGTTGACTTGTAGAATTTTCTCTCTCAAGGTCTGATTATTGGCCTGTGCCAAACAGAGAACAGTCAAGAAGAGACTCCAGAAACATTACTCCAGCAAAGTTGCCGGGCACCCATCCCTTGCCCACCCAAATCCACATTGCCCTTTTACAAAGAGACGTTAGCATCAACCACCAGCATCATTTTCTCATATGAGCAACTCCCTGGATCTGCATATGAATCAGATTTGGCTAGATTAGGACAGCAGTTTTTAAAATCCAGCCATATTTCATTTAAAACCCTTGACAGATAAAATGCCTAACAAGTTTAGAAAGATTTTTAAATAGATCCCGAAACTTTTCTGGCATTTATCATAATAGTCTATAAACCTTATCTATAAAAATTCCATACATTCTTAGTCACCTAGTACACTAATTCAGAGTGTAAGTAACTACTAGACTATTTTTGAAGTCATTCTTTCAATATCGATTTCACCAAGCTGAAAATTTTCATTTCCCTCAACTTTTGCTCAAAGGCTTCTATTTTCCATCCTTTTAATCACTATAGTGGCTTTCCCTGATCCTGTTCCTAGTGCTTAACCACTCTTACTACTTAATGGTTGAATGTTTCTATTACATTGAAAACATGAAAATTAATTGCCAATAATCTAGTAAATTTGCGCTGGCATTATTCTCCTCCCAGTGTGAAAGAAGGATAGCATGCTGACATCTTAAGAGGCCTTGCTATCAGGAGGCAAACATAACAAAGATGGAATGTCTTTATGTAAGCCTCAACAAAAGAAAAAAAAAACAGTACTTCCATCATTTATAAAATATGCAGTTACTCTGTAGGAACTTCTCGCCATAATACATAAAGTAGATTAGTCCATACCTTTCCCAAGAAAGTCAAATGCTGAACAATCAGGTGAGCACTTTCTGTCTTCCCAGAGCCACTCTCTCCGCTGATGACAATGCACTGGCACAGAAAATGGACCGTCAAGTGAAGAATTTATAGCACAGAAGCAACTTGCGTGCTTCATATAACATCCACTACTGTACACCTTAATTTTTCACTGAGAAATAGATCTTAGGAATCTTCCTATTTAAGAGATCTTCTTCAACCTTTTGTATAGCTACTTCTTGTTCCATTGTACAGATGGACCATAATCTGTTTAATCAGTCCATATTGGGATATGGGTTTTTTCCTTGTAATTATAAACAATATTACAATGAATAACCTTATACATAAGTCATATTTTTATGCAGGTTCATCTGCAGGAGAAATTCCTAGAAATGGGGATGTTGGATCAAAAGGTAAATACATTTGTAAATTTGATACATATTACCAAATTGCTTTCCTAGGGACTATTCCAATATATGAAAGTGCCTGCTCTCCTGTAGCCTCACCAACAGGATGTTAGATTTTTGACAATCTAATAGGTTTAAAAAATGGTATCTCAGTGTGGCTTTATTCTGCATTTTAAAAATTACAAATGAGGCCTCCTTCCATATGCTTAAGAGGCTTCTCTTTTAAGTGACCTGTCCATATTGTTTGCCCATTTTTTATTGTATTGTTGATATTTTTATCATTCATTTCAGGGAACTCTTTATGTATAAAGGAAATTAGTGGATGTGGTATAACAAAAATTATATATTGGGCATTGTCCCTGGTTCCTGGCACTGAGCTCCTAAAACCTTTGGAATTTCCAGGAGTGGTAGGCGTATCTTTTGTTATTCACAAGGAGCCCCTTTCAACCATACCTCAGTTTATTCCTAACAAGGTGGTTCAAGGTGAGGCCTCTAGATAGCTTCAGACCGGTCATTAGAAAGACCAAACATGTGATTAGAGTGTGGGAACTTTCAGCCCTACCTCCCAACTTCTAGAAAGAAGAGGGGAATTTAAGATTAAGTTATACAAATTCTTGAACGAGATTCAGAGAGCTTCTGAGTTGGTGAACACATTGAGGTGCTGGGAGGGGGATGTGCCCAGAAAAGGCATGGAAGCTCTGTGTGCCACGTCCCCTTCCTCCCCCCATATACCCTGCCCCATATGTCTCTTTTATTTGGCTGTTCCTTAGTTATACCCTTCATAATAAACTGGTAAATGTAAGTAAAGTGTTTTCCTCAGTTCCTTGAGTCACTCCTAGTGAATCATCAAACCTAAAGAGAGTCACAAGAACCCCTGGACTGGTATTCAGCCAGGCAGAAGTGTGAGACACCTAAGTACTCCATTTGCAGCTGGCATCTAAAGTGGGAACATTCTTGTAGCACTAATCGCTTGATCTGTGGAGTCTGTGCTAACTCCAGGTAGTGTCAGAATTGAACTGAATCGTTGGGCACCCAGCTGGGGTTGGAGAATTGGTTGGTGTTGGAAAAAATACAACATTTGGTGTCAGAAATGATGTCTAAAAAGACAACGCAGTGAGGTGACTTCTTAACTTAAAAACAATATATATTTCTCTCCATTTACTTCCTCCCTATGAAATCTATGGACATTTTACAAGTCTCTGGGACTTGTAAATCTTGGACTGATTAAATAGATTATGGTACATCTGTATAATGGAACAACAAGAATTTGGAGGAGCTAAGTTTCTAAGCTACAGTGAATCCATGTATTCCATTTTATAATCTACACTCTTATAATGCCATCTATTACTCAACAAACCCCAAAGCTGGGACTTCCCAGGTCTTAGGAAATCCATACAGTGATACTCTCAGAAAATTTGCTTGCCAAATTAGACTACTTCTATTTCAAACAGAATAAAGAAACAAAGAAAAATATACCTATTGAAAGTAAAGGAAGGATGAAAGGTTAGATATATCAGCACTGTGAATTAGAAGCCTAGAAAGGTAAAATGGATGAGTCTGTGTTTAGCATTGAGTTTAGGTTTGTTCATTCTCTACCCAATCTATCACAATTTTTCAGCAGCTAAATGGTGTGGTGCATGGTCGCTGTCAACCTCTGTGCAATATTTCATACAAAAAAGACAGAATCATGAAAATTCTAAGACCTTAATAGGAAAGAATTTCACTTATGCCATTCTATATGCTATTTTTATTACAATCATTGCCGTGTAATCACGTTGTGTTCGCACTGTTCTCATCATATTCATATTAGAAACATTTTTATTGTATCTTATCAGAGAAAATGAGTGCTCTTGATGTGAATGCTTTATGTTTCTTGAAAAGCATTTTCACGTTCTCCTGATGCTATGGCTTTATCTATGCACAAGTTCCACAGAGCTGCCATTTCATCTCCTGTCTCTTTGGATCGGCACCAGCAACCAGAATGGAAAGGTTTCAGGAAGACTTAGGAGCTGACGAGGAAGACAGAACATGTCTTAACTGTGTGACTCCGTAGGAAAGGAAGGTGAGTTCTTACCTGGTCTTTGCTGAGAGTAACCATGCACTGGTAAGCAGCATCTGCTGATGCAAATATGTGGGGGGGATTAGAGGCACGTTTCACCCCATGATAAAGTCTGGAAAACTGAAGGAAAAATAATTAAAGGAAACTCTCCGCTGGACCATCTAATACTCCACTACCTATTGCCCATGAAACCAAGACTCCGTCACTTATTAGGGGACTTGTTGCATTAGGAAGACTGTAGGGTACAGGTTCTGGAGCCTGCAGGCCTGAGTTCAAATTTCACTTCTGTACTTAACTGGCTTCGTCAGCTAGTAAGAGGGAGCCACTCTATGCTAAGTCTCCTCGTCTGCCAACTAGGTTTAACAACAGTACCTGTCCCACAGGGTGTGAAAAGTGAGGTAACCCAGTGTCCAACATGCAGTAAGCACTCAATAAAGGTTAACTATTATTGTTAGAGTTTGCTTTAAAAAGGTATCCTCAAGATGTAAAAATTCCATTTGTATTACATTACTATCTGCAGTTTGGAGTATATACATCTAGGGTAGCATAATTTTATTCTTACTTTTTATTTCTTTTCATTTGCCCTTGTGAGTTTTAATTTCCTATTAAGGAGCAGTAAGCTCTTAAAACATCCCTTACCTGTGGAGAGTATATGCTTAGATTCTGGAAGGGGTTTAAGGCAATTAAGATGTCTCCAACATATGTGTAAATTAGCAAGTCTGCATAACGTTTCTGCAACTGATGGATAATTGTATCCTAAGAAGAGGATAAATGGTATTGAGAGTAAATATTATTTCCAATCAAGGGATAGATTCTAAAAATGACAACAAATTTATTCTTCCAAGAACATCTTTCTTTAAAAGATGAAAGTAGTTCCTTTAAATCATACAATGACCCTAACGATCCTAATTCATTAAAACAATGCCAATATTTGCCTTGAAAGAAAAAATAGGAATACATTGAAAGAATTAGGCCTACTTAGGACTTGCTAAAAGACACTGAGATATCCAAGAAAGATGTTACTTGTTATTGTGAAAAGAACTCATCTCAACCAGTCAAAATGTTGTATTTAAAATTTTATTTAATAGGCTGTTCCTACTGATAGAGCACAGACAAAATGGTAAGTTAATTTCTCAAAGCACTGCACTTAAAACCTAGGTGGCATAAATACAGAATTAAACTTTTTATTACACTTTAGTGATTTAGACATTGAAAGTAACAATCCCCAGAGTTAGACTCAGCATAAACAGGTCCAGTGCAATTAACAGCACTATTAAACATGCATATTTTAAGTAGGGATTATCAGAGACTTCAAATTTAGAATCCAAGCTATATTAACTTCATGATTTCCCTAAATGAAGCTCTTTCTTATGAAGAACAAACAACTTCTTAAGGGTTAATTGAAATATTTTGTCAAATTTTATCAAATAAAATATTTTCAGCTGATCTAATCCACCATTAAGGCTACAATATAAAGAGCTTTTTTGGAAAAATCCAACTCCTTTTCTCTTCATGATTCGAGGGGCTATCTAAATAAACACAGCACAGGATCATAGTCACAGTGACTGAATGCTCCCTGAGCTTCATCCCATGGCTACACAAACAATTACATTTTCAAATGACTTGAGGAAGACATGCTCTACAACAGAAAGCTCAGACCACATGAAACAAATGTCTTCAATGAGAATTGTCTACTAAATATTTAGTACCTCATCCAGAACCTCTAGGTTGACCAAATCATCCTCAAGGCAGTATTTTTCAGCATCTTCCACACGATAAGGTCTTCTGGTATGCATCCTCTCATGCCTAGAAATTTATCAATAGAGTTTAAGCATTAAGACAGCAAATAATGTAGCAGAAAGTGGGCAGCAAGGATGGCTTATTCACAATCTTATCACATGATATGTTCAGAGACGTCAGAGACAGGGACAGGAAGTCCGGTCCAGGTCCCCAAGCTTCTCCTGCCACTGTAGAACTGTTGGGATAAAGTGATCTCCATAGTTCAAGTCTACTTTCTGCCAGAGTGAGGAGTGTTACCAAATGGGCTCACCTAATATGCATATTTGCTTTTCTTAAACGCCAAAGGCAGCACTTCCAGAATAAACACCTCTGATTTCTGCTCAGTGTCAGGCACATGGTTCTCACTGGGGTATAGCCTTAAATGCCTTACTTGTCTTGAGGTCCCCCTGCTCTATCTACCAGTACCACCCCCAACTTTTGTGATAGCTTTTAACCTACATAACACTTCCAGAGATTCATATAGTAAACAACAAATAATTGATCATTGTTTATGATTTTTCTTATTTATTTGAAATCCCTTTGTGACCCTTGTCCCATCCCACCCCTCTCTCATGAGGTGACCACTATCTGATGGATTTCCTTCCAGTCTATTTTCAAATATTGGTCAGATGCATATACGTACCCATAAGCAAAATACAGGTTCTGTATGTTTAGTTGTAAAAATGATATCATACTTAGGTTTTATAATGTAAGCTTAATTTTTTCATTAAACATGATGATTTGTAAAGTCTATTTATCTGTCTATCTACCTATCTACCTTACCCACTTACCTACCTACCTAGTTCAGTCACTTTAATCACTGGGTAGTATTATGCTTTATGAATATGTACCTATTTATTTACTCAGTCCTATGGGGGGATCACATTGGCTAGAAGAGCTCTGGACCCTAGTTTCAGAGTTGCAAGCACTGTGGTATGAGACACTCAGCAAATCCCTTAACAGCCACTATATCAGTTTTCTTCATCTGTAAATAGAATTACTCATGACTGATCTGTCTATCTCCCAGGTAGCTATGAAAGCACATATAGTCATGGATATAAAAATGCAATAAAGTTGAAAACATGTGCTAATTATTCTTCTTACATCCTTGTTAAAATTTGGAATCAATTTGCATAACTACACACATTACTCCGAATATCACTGACTAAACACAATCATACATAAACTGTCCTCCTACATACTGTAAATTCACTAGCCCAGAAGCGTAACTTCTTGGTTCTTCTCTGTCACTTTTATGCCCATCATCATCACAGCTTATGAGGATATCACCCACCATCTAGCTAGATCCTAGAAGCTGGTGTTGACTGAAAGTTTTATGGTAAGTACCAGCTAGAAGTCATGGCATCTTGATGCACACCCACCCTTTGGTATGCATTTCACAGAAGTAGGTAAAGAGGAAGAAGCAAACTTATCAGCTCTTCATATTGAGTCTTGAGTTTAATAATGAAATAGAAATGGCCAGATAAAACTGATTTCTCTCTTTCTAGCCTATTATATTAAATCTTACTTTTCAATCTCCATCACTGATAAATTTGAAAAGGGATATTTGAAGCATGCTATTAGTCATCTCCAGTCCTAGAACCAGTTTTGCTGCTAATTAATATAAAGGTCCAAAGTAGAATGAAGCTTAGTTTTTATTTAATCAAATCAAATTTATAACCTAAACATTTTAAAATTATTAAACATAATTATTTATCTGTGTCTTTACATATTGTTTTTTTTTT
>NW_016816196.1:274661-287516 GCF_001698545.2 Rhinopithecus bieti
GCCAGGATGGTCTCGATCTCCTGACCTCGTGATCCGCCCATCTCGGCCTCCCAAAGTGCTGGGATTACAGGCTTGAGCCACCGCGCCCGGCCGTCTTTACATATTGTTGATGGCAAAGAAAAATCAAATTGGTTTGTAATACAGATTTTTACTAAAACTCAGAGCTGCTGCCTGCCTCTAGCTAGCCACTTTGTTAAATAAAACAGCAGGAGGATACATATTTCTGATCAAAATCCCCTTCACATAAAACCTAAGAATAATTTTGCTTGAAGTTACTCAAAAAACAAAATATTGGCCGGGTGTGGCGGTTCACGCCTGTAATCCCAGCACTTTGGGAGGCGGAGGCGGGCGGATCGCAAACTCAAGAGATTGAGATCAGCCTGGCCAACATGGTGAAACCCCGTCTCTACTAAAAGTACAAAAATTAGCTGGGCATGGTGGCTTGTGCCTGTAGCCCCAGCTACTCAGGAGGCTGAGGCAGGAGAATTGCTTGAACCTGGGAGACGGATGTTGCAGTGAGCCGAGATCAAGGCACTGCATGCCAGCCTGGCAACAGAGCAAGACTCCATCTCAAAAAAAAAAAAAAAAATATTATACCACATTTTCATGAAATAATTAAATTACCATATTAAATTCAGCTAGTTTGTCACCTTCCTACATTTACATCTCATAATTGCATAAAATAAGCTAAGTCAGAGTTTATTCTGCACATCATTTGACAAAGAAAATCAACAATTAGGCCAGGCGCGGTGGCTCACGCCTGTAATCCCAGCACTTTGGGAGGCCGAGGTGGGTGGATCACGAGGTCAGGAGATGGAGAACATCCTGGCTAACACAGTGAAACCCCATCTCTACTAAAAAATACAAAAAAATTAGCCGGGCGCGGTGGTGGGTGCCTGTAGTCCCAGCTACTCAGGAGGCTGAAGCAGGAGAATGGCGTGAACCCGGGAGGCGGAGCTTGCAGTGAGCCGAGATTGCGCCAATGCACTCCAGCCTGTGTGACAGAGCAAGACTTCGTCTCAAAAAAAAAAAAAAAGAAAAAGAAAATCAATAATTAAAAAATTACCTCAGATCTGATTCTGGTCAAGATGGAGTAAGCACTCTCCACTCTTGTCTCTCACTGAAGACAACCAAATACCCTGGACGGAATGCATGGAGTAGCTATCTTAAGACTCTGAGAAGTAAATTTTAACAGGCAGATTGGGGAAGGAAGTCAGAATTCAAAATGCCACTGAACCAGTGGTGAGTTTTCCAGGTTTTTTCTTTTCCTTCAGTAACTCCTGACCTGGACTTCATGGCAGCCTGAGCTCCTTCAGGAGTACCAAGCTTCACATTGGATGACATTTTTATAGCCAACTAAAAATGGAAGCATGGACAAAACCTTACTTGCAATCTCACAAACAGATGCAGTCTAGTAGAAACTTTTAATTTTCAGTGTGAATATACACAATGCAATATCACTAGGATCAAAATTGGTATCTACTGAGCCTGAAGCAGACTGTATGCTATGCCAATCTGTCTCACAGATAGAACTTCCAAGAATCATGCAGATGTTGTCTGTAAATCTGAGCTTGACTCCTGTAAAAAAACTTCTCCAATAATATTGTATTAACAAAAAATAACTTTTAAAAAATTTTAACTGACTCTTTCCTTGCTTACTGGTGATCATACTCTTTGGAAATACTTGCTCCTAAAAGTGAAACAGGCAATCTAGAAGTGGAGGTAGATGCAAGACTTCTCTACTCTGATAAAGACCACTTCATTTTCTCAACCAGAAAAAAAAAAATATGTATGTGTAACACTATTTCTGCTTTCCCCAGCTAGTGTTATTTGGAAACTGCTGGCTGCTTAACTTTTCTCCTCTGGCTATGGGGTCTGGAGGGTCTGCTGTAGAGAAAAAGCATTATTTATTTCAATTTTATCTCCTTTAAAAACATTATCCTAGATTTTACATAAGCTTATAAAAGTGTTACATTGTTTTATATTTCTCTATTTTAGTTGAAATTAATAAAATAAATTTGGTTTATTTTTTTCAATTTTATTAAGTGATTTGTGTCATCAGTAACTATAGATCTTAATTTCCTTTAAATTCACACGCTCCACCTAGTGTGCCACTTGAGAATAGCATCTATTATCAATTTTTGCTGAAGAATTCCTCGTTTAATGTGAAAATTACAGATCTCCAACTAAAAGCTACTTGGATTGAGTATTCCAAAGCTCAGAGGAATGCAGACATAGATAAATGAATGGATAGATAGCAAAAAACATTCTACTAAATCAAAAGTATGTGGTAAGGCACTGTTGTTTTAATGGCTCAGAAGATGTTTTCAAATTCCAGTAAAGTTTATATTGCTTTTCCTAGATTTCCTACTTGTTTTTATGAGTCTGTAAGTATGTTGGCTGCCAAGGCTGGCTTCTCAGACAAACAGAGTTTGCGAGTTGGAGCTTAGAGGGAAAGTCTTGGTTTGGACTGGTTCCTGGAGTTTGCTTTTGGTGAGGCAGTGGAGCGGGAGAATGTGGAGAGCAGGACTGGTCTTAGGTTTCAGGGATCAGGTAAAGGGGAAACTGGTGCCTGAATCCACGGATCAAGTAGGGTGGGAATGAGGGCAAGTCTGTACCATCAAGTCCAAGGAAATGGGTGCAGCGTAAGAATAGAATCGGAAGACCAGGAAAGACAGAGCCAGAGGTAGAGGCTGGGAGTTCCCCTAAGACAACAGTGAGCATCGATGAGGTCGAGGATGAGGGTCTTTGTTCAAATCTTTGGCCCAGCCAGTGAGTAGGAAAGGAGCTTCAGAGGGCACCAAACTGGTTCAAATACTAGAGGAATTATTCTCATGAAATAAACTCCTAAAGTGTTGCAGCTTTCACTCTAGTTTAATCTCTATATCTGCATTATGGTTAAAACCATTTCTGTGTCAATGCTCTCTAATATCCCATCACTGGGCCTGCTAGCTCCTTTGTTTGAGCTGCTAGTCCTATGAACTATATTGACAAACATATTTTGCCCAAAAATGACTCATTAATCAATTAGCCTCTTTCTGTCTGCCAATTATGCCTGTGGAATTGGAGGCTTCCACGTAGGTAGGTACAAACAGGGCTGCAAGAACTTCATGTAGGTGAGACAGGATATGTTCTTCCCTTCACTCACCAACTATGAGGAAGAAAAGGTGCAGGCTCGAAGATATCTTTCCTCAAGAATCTAGGACAAAAGCCTCTATGGCCATAGAGAGAACCCAGGGATCACTCCCTTATCACTACATTCAATGGATTCCATAAAAGAATGAAAACATTACTCAAAACTGAGAACGGAGTACTGTTACTACACCAAGGTCAGCGATGTTGACTATTTCTTCTAAATCTTTATTTCCATTCAATACACCCTTTGATAACAGAGACAATGAAAGAGAAACTTTTATTTTACGATAACTCTATAATAATGGACCTAGAATGAGAAAAACAGTAGCACACCATTGAGGAGTGACGTTATTCTACCAGCTGGATACCCTTAACTATGTGAGCTGTATCTTGTCCCTGAACTTAAGGCTCTATCTATCAAACAATACCATGCATAGATTTTAAAATAGGATAATTGTTTGGGTGGAACTTACTCTAGTATCTGTCCATTTTTCATCTAAGCACAGTTTTGGCCAGAATCCCAATAAATCAGCATCTTATCATTCATCATATTAAACAGTATTTGATATACCCAACTTCTCTAAGCAGCAAGAATCAGTAACACCAGCATAAAATTAATATTAACGAACTTATTTGCTCATTTGTAGATAGATAGATATAGGTATACATAGATAGCAGATACTAATTATAGCAAGGTGTAGATTTATTTCTTCTGTTAGGAAAGTAAAAGGATCTTTAACCTCCTATGTGTCAAGCTTCTTCAGCACTTTATGAAGTAATCTTTCTGGAGTTATTCATTTACATAAGAACCCAAGAACCCATTAATGTATATAATATGGAGTGTTGTGTGTGTGTGTGTGTGTGTGTGTGAGTGCATGCATGCACACATTTGAAGGTAGAAGAGGGAGAGAGTGAGCAAGGATTACTGGGGAAAACTCGGGCAGTTAAATAGTGAGAAATCTGTTTTTAAAGGTCATTGCTGCAGGTGGAAAAGAAATCAAAAGCTGAAGTCATTGTTTTAATCAGCCTCAGGCAAATTGCAAGGGCAGAATTACAATCCATTAAACAGAGCAAAAAAAAAAAAAAAAAAACCCAGCAACTCAATTCTTCTACCAAGTAATACCTAGAACAGACCCTTGGCATTTAGGGTTTAACATCTGTGGTTTCAGCTAGTACCAAGCCACCTGCAGGGGCACCGCAGGCTGGATCTTGTAATTTTACTGAGGTTCACGGTTGAGTTCATGGTCGTGGCAGAGACAACCGATTCCTTTCCCTGCCTCCACTCACATTCCAGAGTGGTTTCACTCTTCTCCCAATAACCCTTGTAAAGTGATAAAAAGCATGTTTTCAATCTACTTCTCTGAACTTTAACAGTATGATGACATACCAGATGATACTAATGAATTCAGGGAATTGTAAAACTGGTTTGGGGAAGAAGCCTTTTTGCAGATCAAGGAAATAGGTGCTGATATAAAGGAAATGACCAAATAGTTTAAAAACACCCCCAACAGATTAAGTAGCAATGTACCCTCAACTCATTGTTCACATAGTTTTAGGGCTTCTTAACCTCCTTTAAAAGAGTAAGACTTGGATTCATAACTGCTCTATTGTACCTGAATCAAATATATGTGTTGGCACAATTATAATTTACTGGAAAAACTTAAATTCCAGTGGCGTCATACATACACTATAATCAGCATCAGGTAATGGTATCTATCAAATCTCAAATAGTACAATGTCACTTCTCCACAGGTGCCTCTGCTGTCCTTATCTATAGCTGTAGTGTGTGTGTGTGTGTGGGGGGGGGGGTGTATGTGTATGTATATGTATGTGTGCGTGTGTATATATATGTATATGTATGTATGTATGTATACATAGTGAAATAGGGATGAATCACATCCTGGCTTTCCAAAAAGCACTCAGAAAAGCCTGAATGGTTACACCAGGAAAGGTGAGACAGGGGCCTAACAAACTCAAGCTCTCCATGCCCAGTACAGCTTCTGCTCTATGTGAACAAGCCCTCTATGATTCTTAGCCTTGCTCTTGAATACCCTTGAATATGTGCCATAACTGAGATGGACCACTTCCCTGTAACACTCTTCTCCCAGCACTACCTTCTACCCCCTCACTGTGACAGAGGAGCGAAATTGTGTATTCTCCCTGCCCCCCTCTGTCTTTTCCCAACCATTGCTCTCCCTAACCAATCTCTCCCCTTTTAAAAGTTCACATCACACTCTGATATCATCCTTTTCGGCAAGTGACCCCCAATTTTCCTTTCTCTCTACCCCTTCCCCTGATATCAGTCTTTGGTTTCCCCATGTCCCACCAATCACTTTGTTAACTCTTCCCACATTCTGATCTAAGAGTTCCTCAACTTGTCAACACTTAAAAAACATTTCTTTCTATTCCACTGAAGTTGCCCACAAGTTCAGCTATCCCTAGTTCCTAATTATCTATCAAAAGTTCCTAGGATCTCAGTTCTACAATCCCTTTCCTCACATCCCCTCACTGAACCTGCTCTTCATCTTTGTTGTAACAGCGAGTCCCCGAACTAGATCAGTCTCAAAGTCAATAAGCCAGTCTGGTGTCACTTTCTTCCCTACCCCCAAAGATCCCAAGGCCACTCTTCTACTAACCTTGATTCCCTTGCTTCCTTACCCACTCATCACGTCCACTGAAGTCAGTCTCCAGCCTGAAGAAGACCATAATGTCTGCTTTCTCTACTCCTAACTCCTTGCTGCTAAGAGTTAATCGAGATGACAGATGAGAAAGGCGGCAGTGGTGATGGTACATTTTCTGAGAGTTTCTAGTGCCAAATGCTGTCCTGAATGCTCTACGTGCATTATCTTAGAGACGGATTAACTTCACTACAATAGGATGCTGTTCAGTTACGTTCCACCTGGGTTTTCTATGCTATTAAGCAATCATGATGTCTATCTTTAATTGACCCTTTATCATATTCCTCATAGTGACTATCTCGAAGATTTAACACTTCCCTGGAGTACCCATTCCACTCCCAACTCTGAAACCTTGCTAAGTTTTTTTTTTTTTTTTTGAAAGATAAAGGCCATTCAACATGAATTTCCTCACAATACCTCCTCTCCTCCCTTAAGTTTTCTGAGTACTTTTATCTAACCTTTCTGTGTCTTTCCCAACTTAGAGTTTCTCTCTTTCTAAGGTGAACTTTCCTTTTAGGCCCCTGACCCACTCCCTGTTGCTTCCTCCATTGTTTCCTCTCTCTTCTGTCTTCAATGTCTCCCTCTCTATATATATCCTTCCCCTTCACCTGTCCAAGTGTTCCCCAATCCTTTAAGAACTGGCATTCTTCCCTGCAGCCCCGCTGAAACTACCAACTTCTCTCTCCCCTGGGAAAAGTACTAAAGTGGACAGAATATTCCTTACCTTTACAGGAATAGTAAGAAAGTTTTCCCTGTAGGTTATGTTTCATTACTCTGTATCAGCTCTCAAATCCAAAAGAGTTACTCTACTCTAGCTGGAGGGCCCGGGACTGCTTAGATCATTGAAGAACTCTCTTTCAGGCAGAAAGCTGGAAGCCTTGTGTAATATCTGGAAGTACTCAGCATTGCATTTGATAGACTATGAAGACGTGTCTTGCAATTTCTATGTGATTGTATCGTGAACCAGGCCAGGGAGGCAGCCCAGTTTGGGGAGGCCCCATCACACTTCTCTCTTTCCCTAATCTCCCTCAATCAGTCCATCACTAAGTCCCGACAATACCATTATTTTAATATCTTCTGCCATTTGTAATTACTATGATCTGCTCACTAGTCTCCTTAGTTGCAGCCTTGCCCTGCTTCATTCTCCATACTGCAATCAGAACAACTTTCTAGAACTCATCAATAGCTCCCTAGGGCCTAAGAAACAAATTCAAGCTCCTTAGGCCCATTATGACCTGGCTCCTGTCTACCTTGTCTCTCCCTCCCACCTTCCCCACACCAAGCTCCAGCCATGTCAACTAATTGTTCACCAGATGCCCCAAGCTCTCTCCAGCCCTTGTGCCTTGCCCTTTGCTCACTGCTTATTCTTTCCCCTCTACCCCAAATAACCCCCTTTCCTTGACTATCTTCAATTTGTTCTTCAGGACAGTTCAAGGATCATCTTCCCAGAAGCTCCGGGGCATCTTCCCCCACCATCCCAACCCCAGACTGACTTAGGTGTCTTTCCCAGGTGCTCTGGGAGGTATCCCAGGCATTCCTTTATCTAGGTACTTTTCATGTTGAACTGTTCTCACCTGATTCTTGTCTCTATCACATACCAGACTATTAGCTCTTTATCAGGAACTGCATCTGATTTGCCTTTGTAATCCCTCTGTTCAGCACAGGGCCTGACACATACACAGGTATAAATGCCTCTTGAATGAATAAATTAGATATTGAATAAGAGATAAAATGGGATATTTTTTAACATTCAGTACCTCAGTACTATTTATTTTCGTGATCTTTTACAGTAAGTAAAAAGATGAATTTGCACAGATTATGGGCAAGAGGTAGTTAGTGTTAAAAAGAAATGAAAGACTCAGAATTAAATAGGCCTTGTACACTACTTCTACTACTAACATTTATGGAAGGTGCACTATTCTAAGCATTTTACATGTATTGACTCACTTAACCCTCAAAATAATCCCCATTTTATAGAAGAAACTTTGGAAGAGAAAGATTAAAAACATACCCAGTTAGTGGCTGGCCTGAGATCCAAACCTGGTAGAGCAATAGGTTCTTTTTTTCCCTTCCTTTCTTCCGTCCTTCCTTTCTTCTTTCCTTCCTTCCTTCCCTCCCTCCCCCCCCGCCTTTCCCTTTCCTTTTCCCTTTTCCCTTTCCTTTCCTTTTCTTTCTTTCAGACAGGGTCTTTATCTGTTGCCCAGTCTGGAGTGCAGTGGTGCAATCACAGTTTGCTACAGTGTCACACTCCTGGGCTCAAGTGATCCTCCCACGTCAGCCTCCTGGGACTACAGGCATGTGCCACCATGCACGGCTGATTTTCTTTTACTTTTATTATTTATTTAACTTTTTAGTAGAGATGAAGTCTTGCTACAGTGACCAGCCTGGTCTCAAACTCCTAGGTTCAAGTGATCCTCCTACCTCAGCCTCCCAAAGTGCTGGGATTACAGGTGTGAGCCACCACACCCTGCCAAGCCAGAGGTTTTAACCACCACATTGCACTGCCTGCCATAACTGTGTAGAAAAATGATGAGTGGGTAATTTGGCCTCAATCATCTATATACTCACCTCAATTTTTCTGTGTGTGTGTGTGTGTGTGTGTGTGTGTGTGTTTGTCTGCTTTAACTTGAAAAATCACAGCTTTAAATATATTGATTTATCAGCATGGAATGATATTTGAGGGGTTTTCCTGGTAGGCTGAAAAACATCTATGTAGCCAGCTCTTTGCCGGTTGCAAGAGGAAGCAATAGTACAAGAGAGGTGGCAGGTTACATGTCAATTACGTGCACTGTGTTTCCTTTGGAATTAATTTTCCTACATCCTAAGGAAGTGATTGTTTAAAGTGTTGATACCTATTTGTGAGGTTGTATTTTTTTTATGGTAGTTCAAAGAAACACAAACCACTGAGTGAAACTCGAGATTACAAAGACCCTGTGAGAAGCCTTTGCCACTACATAAGGCTTCTGACAACAAAGGAGTTAACAAAGATAAAGAGAAATTAGAGAAAGGGGATGAGAGAGGCTGGTGTTACGATTTTCTATGGTAAAAGGAGAAAGATTTTGTTTTTTTTCTTTTCTTTTTTTCTTTTTTTTTGAGATAGAGTCTCACTCTGTCACCCAGGCTGGAGTGCAGTGGCGTAATCCAGCTCACTGCAAGCTCCGCCTCCCGGGTTCAAATGATTATTCTCCTGCCTCAGCCTCCCGAGTAGCTGGTATTACAGGCCCCCACCACTATGCCCAGATAATTTTTTGTATTTTTAGTAGAGACAGGATTTCACCATGTTGGTCAGGCTGATCTCAAACTCCTGACCTTGTGATTCGCCCACCTCAGCCTCCCAAAGCGCTGGGATGACAGGCATGAGCCACCGCACCTTTTTTCTTCAAAAAGAATAAAAGAGAGAGAGAGCATAGATCTGGACAGGCTAAGTCAGGCAAATGTGAAAACCCAGATAATTTGGCAAATGAAGTCTTAGAAATCATTCCGTGGCAAATCCCAGAACAGGGAGACAAGGAGGAGATGTTGGATTTGACTCATACCCTTTAAATGTTGGGTTTGTTTTCTGCTTAGTTTGTATTTTCTTTTACTTCGTCTTCATTTTTGGTGGTGCTGGTGCTGTGTGTGTGTGTAGGTGGCTGGTAGGGGTGGTGGCTGCTGTAAAGGAACCAAAACAAGGAAGAAAAGAGATTTCAGCTCCCTGGGGTTTAAACACAAGTTCCTACTGCTTCAAAAAGACCCCAAGTCACAAGAATTTCTCTGCATTTCTCTACTCTGTAGGGAAGCCATAGAAACAGAAATGGCAGTGGAAAAAGGAAACAAGTAGGAAAAGAAATCCACACTGAGCTATCCAAAAGGGAAGAAAAATCAGCAAAATATAGTCACCTTGAAACTATGCCTCCAGCTCCAAGAGTTCTGAGGCCAGTGTTTGGCTTTTTGATTACTAAACAGCTTTCTGCAGAATATATGAATATTTCCAGAACTTGCAACTTATGATATTTTATTTTCTTCACCTCCAGTACTTTGAATGTTCTTTTAATAATAATGGACTGAAGCTTATCTACATCCTGGATGGTTTCATAAAACCAAATAATTGCTGAGCATAGGAAGCAGGTTTATTTACATTTAATTTTTTTAAAGAGAAATTCTGCCACCCTCTGGACAGAAATCAAAGATCTATTTCTTAGCGATTCACCAAGAAATACTGTTTAAAGCACTTGCCCCAGAAAATAAACATTTTATAAAAAATCTACCTTCTAAAAAAAAAAAAAATGGAGGATGAGGTAGGGTCGGAATCACGGCTGCTTTAGATAGAATAAACAGTACCCGAAAAATCTTACTTAAAAATACTAAATCGACTCTAAGGAGTTTGAAATGAAAGAGAAAATGGTCTCAGAGCACATTAGAGAAACAGCCTCCAGTGTTTAGCTCAGAATCTTTCCAAAAATCACTTTACAGCCTCCATGACTGCTCTTCAGTCTACAACAGCCAAGTAAAGGTGTTTCACACAATGTCAGCCATGCCATGGTTGCTTTCCTACAGTACCCTTATTGGTTAAAAAAAAAAAAAAAAAAAAAAAAAAAAAAAAAAAAAAAAAATCTAAATTTCTGTTACATGTAATATATATTTGATTTTTAACTGAACACCAGGGCAGAGTAAGATTTCAGCCACTTGAGAGAAATTGGCCATAAGAGCACAAATAGGCAGTTTGTTTCTGAAGCTCTCCTGCTCTCATCCACTGGGCATGGAGTACTTAATGTCATGTAAATAAAACTCTTAAAAATGCAGGGATGTGATAATTACCAGTAATAATGCTGGGCAAATCAAAACACATGACATGACATTTTAATAAACAATCACAGGGAGAAAGAAGAAAGAGAGTACAGTACCTGGTTTTGGTAACAGGATTTAGATGCTTCTGGTCTTGGAGAACCTTGGCCAGCTGTTTTTGCAGAAACAAAACCTTTCCATGTACTCCTTTAATAAATGGGTGGTCAAGGAGATGTGTGACGGAAGGTCGCCTTTCAAAATCCTTAATAAGACACCTGTTTGCAAAAACCAACAAACAATCCAAAGTACAATCTTAGACACCCTGTTCACCTATGAATATGGGAGAGAGAGAGAAGCTAAAAGCTAAAACCTGATCATTGGTTAATGATACACAGCTCTTTCTTTATTAATATGTACCAGAAAATAGAAAAATAGTAATTCTCTATTAGTTGAATTAATTAAAACATCAGAAATCTGTCTTAGTTTGTTTTAAGCAAAGTTGAAAATACAATTTTACCATGAATTTGAAGTACTCAAAACACTGAAAATATAGACTGCTCAGACAAATTTCTACCTGCATTTTCATTACAGAAAAATATTTTCAGTGGAGTCAAGGTGATTTGTGTATATATATATATACACACTTTATTTTAGAAATATGTAGAATTAAATACTATCACCTCAATTAAATCCTAATATATGAAATGTCGCTTGTTTAATGGTAGGGAAAAGGCATTTAGGACTTAAAAGGAGAGAAACTAATCATAAAGAAACCTTCACAGAAAGTTTGGTGCTTGATTTCTAATGTCTTCTGAAGAACCAGAAAAACCACAGAACAGGAAGTGACTACAATATAATTCAGATGAATTGGGATAGAATTATACAAACAAGGAACAAAAAGTCCATTCAAAATGGTAAAATTGGGTTGCACTTAAACTCTTCTGTGGTTAATTGGTTAAAATCATACCGGCATAACTACTTTCTGTTTTAGATTCAAAAGCCTTTTCAAAACAAACAATGATTTAGTACATTTTGCTCCACCTTCTGTGTTATTCAAGATGATTTTGATACAGGGAAATTTCTAGTGAAATTGAATCTGACGAATACCCTTCCAATTGCCATCACATTTTTATTCTGCGTAGCTGCCCTTGGCAAGAGGAAGAAATTTTAACATCCACCCTTTTAAGCTATCAGTCTTTAGCCCACATTGGAGGCTTAGGATAAATGGATGCCATTCTGCCCACTCCATGAAATGAACGTCTTTAGTTTACTCAATAGTGGCATGCTAGCAACATCTAACATATAACATATTTTTAATGAAATTCACTGACAAATGGTAAAAAAGTTCAGCCTCACCTTGAACATCTTTTCAGAACATTTAAGCAGAGTTCTTGAAACAATCCTCAACAGTTAAATTTACAAAAAAAGCTTTAGCCTTTGCAGTTTTCAGTTCAAAACACTTTCATATCCCTTACCTTCTAGTACTGAAAAGATGTTCGGTAAATTTCCCAGTCAGTCTGTTTTAGAATTGATTCAGGGGATTCCCTATCTATTGGAACTGGAGCTTTCGGCCAGAAAAGCCAACAGAACCTAAATTATCTCCATTCGGCTGCTTGCAGGACTATAAATACCACCTCTGCCTTGCCATGGGAAGAAATACATCATTTGACTTTTATAGGTTCAGGGCCTTTGGTATAATCTATTATTTTCTGTGAAAATAAAAAATCAGTGCATATGCTTTAAAAAGACTGTGTTCATGTCTTTACATCAGCAATCTTCCCTTGATTCCTTGTATATTCATCTCTATATGTAACTATCAAAGTTAATATGCTTTGATATTATGCAAAAATGCTAATAACCATGTTTCCTGAAAAAAGAGGGAATCCAAGAGGTAGTTATACTGTCAGTAACATAGGTGCATGGCCCAGTCCTCCTAGCATTAGGAACAGTGTATAAAAACTCCTAAGGTAAACTTAGCTCCTATGTCCTCTGAGAGTTCCTACTGAAGATGCACCTGGTAGTTTTGCACACCCCCAGGAACCTCAGAGGGGACAGGTAGGATGGGAGTGTGGGAACTGCTGGATCTGAAGCTAAGCCTACTCAGTGATTTTTTAATAAGTCACATCATGTCTGTTTCTCATCACCAAATAGGCATATCAGTATTGAAGTATTTCCCAAACATGGGGAGAGAAATTTCCTATTTCCTCACATAATATTCACCCCACCACCCGTCCCCCACATTTTTTTTTTTTTTTTTTTTTTTTTTTTTTTTTTTTTT
>NW_016816196.1:289631-297496 GCF_001698545.2 Rhinopithecus bieti
TTTTTTAGTAGAGACGGGGTTTCACCGTGTTAGCCAGGATGGTCTCGATCTCCTGACCTCGTGATCCGCCCGCCTCGGCCTCCCAAAGTGCTGGGATTACAGGCTTGAGCCACCGCGCCCGGCCCCAAAATTCTTACTGTTTAAGTTTGTCGGCTTGTCATTTCTATCCCTGGTCAACAGAGATTTAGTGGATGAAAATGAAACTGACAGCTGGGATTCCTAAAACTCCTGATAGCTTCCATGTCCTTTTATAAAGCAAGAGAGAATCCTTTAACGTGATTTGGAGAACAAACAAGTAAAATTAAGGAGTTTTAATATACTTGTTCATTTCAGGCATTGCTTATTAAACCAGGAATTGCAAATTCCAAATGAAGACGGTCTTCCCCCAGCCAGGGACTGAACAGTTTTGACGAAAGGATGCATACAATGTTAAACTCTGTATGGGATTGGGGACCAGCCAATGTGAGGTGAATTAGGGGAAGCACTAGACACACAAAGCATTCCATCAAAAAAAGAAACTAGTTTCCTAGTCAAAAGAGGTTGGAAAACTTTGGTGATTCTCTAAACCAAGTAAGTTTGGAGTTTCATAATGCACACAAGCCTATTAAAGGTTCTTACAAGAGCTGGGGTAAAAAATAGTTTAATTCTGTTTGAGCCCACGTTTCCAAACTTAGCCACAGAGACCTTTGCTTTTTATTTGGGCCCCACAAACGATATCCTTGGAAGTTCTGTTGTAAGCAATTAGTCGCATGATTTTAGAGCGGACACCAGAGTCCTCAACTCAGTGGACTGAGAGGAGACTGGAAGAACCCTTAATTATTGCCGCATCTGAGACACTCTGGTGGGCTATCGTTTCTGCAAAAGACAGTGTTTCAACCTGGGGAGACATTTTCCTGAGCTCAGTTCTTTCCAGAGTCCTTTATTCTAGAAAAAAAGTAGCAAGAGATAAATTACTTTTCCCCCAAATCATAAGTAATTCTTTCATTCATTCCTGGATTTTTTAATCTTTTTTTTTTATTTGGATTTAGATATGCTTTCTGTGTGCTAAAAGACAAAACAACAGAATAACAATTTATTTATGCCATGAGATATATACAAGAGACTCTGAAATAAGGCTATGGTGGGTGGTTTGAACATGATAGAAAAGTCCACCAGAAGATAAAGGAAGCAAATTTCAGCCTTGAAGGAAATCAATCCACTACCTAATTTGAAATTCTAGTACCTTCCATCATGCTTTCTTGGCTGAAGATTAATTCTCAGAATCTATTAGTGTCACCACATTAAACACAGGTTGTTGCAGCCATTTGCAGCAATCTCCCAGTCTGGCTTCTGCCAAAAACAGGCAAAAAGGAGACATTTCTTAGCAAGAAGCAAGGTCGGGCTCTCAAGCTGGTGGTGTCTGTGTGCACTCTGCTCCCAGACAATAGTGCTGTCGTGACACAGCTACTCTGTGCCTATAAACTGCCATTTCGTAACCAAAAACCCGGTGCCTGTAAGGCGGAGCTATTTGTCAAGAGCCTCTGACTGTTGTTTGCCAATGAATAAAACACTTGATAGAGAGCAGCTGAAAAGGCAAAAACTAAAAATACTAGTGAACTGGGTAAGAAAAGCATGAGGGTGAGCAATTTTATTCCATACACTGGGGCAAAACTAGATCAAAACTCAGGATTTATGTCTCTTCTCATTTCTTTATAAATATTCTGTCTTTTATACTGCCTGCTATTTTTTTTTGTAGGCCTGCTACTTGAATTGTTACGTGTTCCCGTTGCTACAGAAGATCTAAACATTTTGGATCTGAGCAAGCATTTCCCTGCCCTGTGATTCACTGTGCTGCCCTGTGGTTGCTATCATCGTCAAACAGAAGGCTGACTGACAAAGAGGCCTCTACATCAAGGGGAGAAAATCCTCCAGAGGATACACTAATTATAGGTTAAATATCAGAGCCCACAGTACTCTGTCTTGGAAGAAAATTTCCATTCTGCAAGACAAGACTATGACAAACAGACATTTTCCCAAAATGACTAATGCCTCAAAAGAAGGCAGAATCAGAAACTTGATGTTGTGCATGGTATTTCTGTGAAACATCACCCCCCTGTTTGGTGGAATATTTAACTGCATTTCAGTTTTCCTGAAGTCTTTCCTGAAGTCTGAATATCACATTTGATGCTATTTTAAAGTTTCACTGGTGAGAACTGAAATTGCATGCTAACTTCACACTTGGGGTAGGGAAGTGGGATCCTCCCCTGAAACAGGTAAATGAGAACTGGGAGTGCATTACTCAGTTACGCAGGTCTATGGTTGTCAATCAGAGGAGAACAGTCTGTATTTGCGAAAAGACAAAAAGCCCCGAGAATGTAGGATGGAGAGTTTTAGAACAGGAAGCTGAGTCTCCCTTTGAAATGAGTAATGGGAACAGTCTGTGTAAAAAACAAGAGACCACAGGGCTACTGGACAACAGAGCAGCTGCCATGTTGCCAGAGATCCTGGGGCAAGGTTTGAAAGATAAGCAAGTCAGCCTGATCTTTAGACAAAGCTGTCAGCACCAAAGGTCCAGAGTGAGCTCAAGTGAATATAGGATGGAAATGGAAAGGAAAGAACCCTGCATTTCCTGAAGCCTGAGACTGGGCCAGAAACTTGGAGATAAAGAACATCTACTTTTCTTACCCAGAGAAGATTCAAAGAAAGTAAAGAAGGTGACGAAAGAAAACATATAGGGTGGTTTGAAGTCAAAATATCAAATCTCTGAGCAAATGGGACAGAATCTACCTCTAGAGTTAAGAAGTACGCACCAGTGTGGCTGGAGAGAGTCCCTATGCAAAAACAAGGCCCGGGATCAGAGACCCCCACTAAGGCAGAGAGCTGCACTGTGTAACCCTGTGATGCCCCAGGGTTGCAGCCTGAGTAAAACCTATCAACCAGGAACCTCTTTACCCTCTATCTCTAATCCCTTGGTCAACAGGAAATAGTTAGAAAAGCCCAGACTGACTGACTATGTTCTTAGGGAAGGAGATGTGGCAACAAAAATTCTACATCCTCAAGCCCTGCTTGTCTGGGGACAAGTGGAGAGCCACACTGAGGAGGAACAGAGGAAAGGAGACTATACTATAGACAACAGGCAGAATCAGTCTGGCAGGGGGAAAAGGAGAGAGATGTAAAAGTGCTAAACAAATGAGATGAAGTTAGAAGGGCCAAGTGAACCAGGCCAGAGCCAAGCAGCAGGTCAAGATAGGGCACAGGTTCAAGGTAAAGAGAGGTATCTCCAAGAAAAAGTCACCGAAGGCACACTGACTGAGGTGGCTGCTTTATTCTTGTTATTGGCACCTCCTTCTTGTGTTTAAGCTACACTTTCAAACCGTCATACGGCATTTGACAAAGAATGGGGATGAGGAAGCCCTCTGCTGGACATGGTGGCAGCCAAGAAGATGTCAATTTTGTGTCCGAGAACTAAGGCAGTCTTAAGGATTGTTAACTGGTGGCCCCGAGTCATCACCTTCTCCCTCCTCCTGGCTTTCTTTTTATTTGGTTGAGTCTTTATAAAAAGCACCTTGCAATTAACCAGATATTTCTCCAGGCAACTCCACCCATGTGACACAGTCAGGGAACAGATAAACATGAGCCATTACTTCATTGCACAGCCCTAGCAACTAGCTTATCAGATTGTTAGTCTATGTTCAAATGCCACCATTTAGTTCAAAGAGCTGGAAAAGGTGTGGTCCCTGGGAGATCACACCTAAAATGGTCAGAAAGGTTATTGTGGGGAATAAATGAGATAACTCATGTCTAGTGTTTGGTACATAGTGAACACTTGATAAATGCCAGCTACCTGGGTCAGACACTGTACTAGTTGCTGGGTATACAGTTAAGTCAGTCCACTGGAGGAAGACAGCTGTGGTACACCTATTGATAATTAGCAGTATGCGTGCTACATAAGTGTCTTACTCCATTTTGCACTGCTCTGTCAGATGACCTAAGACTTTATAAAGAATAGATACGTAGTTTCTCACAGTTCTGATGGCTGAGAATTCCAAGATCAAGCCTCCAGCAGGTTCAGTTGTCCGGTGAGGGCTGCTCTCTACTTCCAAGATGCCTCCTTCAGAGGGGAGGAATGCTGTGTCTTCACAGAGTGGAAGGCCAAAAGGCAAGAAGATACTAAGTGCCTCCTCTTCAAGCCTGTTTATCAGGTACTTAATCCTTAATCTCATTCATCATGGAGAGGCTCTCACGACCTAACGACCTCTTAAAGAACCCACCTCTTAATACTATCACAAAGGCAACACCTGAATTTTGGAGGAGACACATTCAAACCACAGCAACAAGGAAATGTTAACATGCAGTGGCTCCTTGAGTTGGACTTGAACAATACTGTGCTCATTAGTTAGCTGCTTTCTCTCAGTGTGATTCCTACCACTGAGGACAAATTTCTGTTTGATAGCAGATGTCCCGATCAGAACTTTCAAAGTTCTGAGTGGAAGGGAATTTCTGGGGTCTGGCAATTCAGCAAAAGCAAAGAACTTTGGCATTTTCAAGTTCATGCCTTTGGGTAATTTTTTTTAATGTCTGGCTCATTTCTTTGATTCAAAAATCAATTTCCATTTTGACAAACAGTCATGGTCTGCTTCTTAGTCCAGGCTTAAATGCCCAGGGACACATGAATTGTATTTCTTCCCGTGATCCTACTTGCCACCCTTCCCTGAATTAAATCTACAGTTCTCATTTGTATGCATTCTTCTCCCTACAAGAAGAAAGAATAGATAGTACCCAGCCATCCTCTAACAGAAATGAACAATCCGTTCCACAGTGCATGATCATTACATGCTCAGGACTATACCAGAACTGGGGTTGGGGCTAAGAGAGTGCAAATCAAACAAAAGACATTATATTCACCCACAAGAAACTTGTCAGCTTCTGGTGTAATACCACACTTACACATATGAAAGATTTAGAGATTCAGTTGAGATTGATTTCATTGATTAATTCAAAAATTTGCTAGGTATTTACTGTGAATGGTGCTACAGCAAATGCTTGGGGAAAACAATGCCCGGAATGAGACATTTGCTTTCATGGGATTTAGAAAGAAGTAGTAGAATAGACATGGACATAAATAATAATAATTTAAGGCTGAAAAGTATAAGCACTAGAATAGCTCAGACGAAGTAAATAATTCTAATTAAGAGCAAGAGTTTCACATGAGAGATGATCCTTGGGTCTTAAAGAACAAAAGGGGTATTGACAGGAAATGCAGGGAAGAGGCATTCCAAGTGGAGGATGCAGTAGCCTTTTGAGGAAGTTCATTGGTATAAAATGCAAGGCTCCTCTAGGGATGTGAGTAGAACAGAACAATGCAGTTATAATAGAGATGGGGTGAGAGTCTGCCTGGAACATCTTTTCAGAACCTAGAAGGTCTTGCTGGTAAGTTTGGGCTTTCTCAGCCACATTAAACTAAGGTTCATGAACAAGGATATAACACAATTAGATCTTTGCTTTAGAAAATAAACTGACACCACATTATAGATTAGAGGGAGGGAGTGATTTCATTTAGGAAGAATACAGTCTGAAGTACTGAAGTGGAAAGGGAAAGATGATGACTGTAGCCCTGGAACTTGAAGACAAGTCAAGAGTGTTGAAAGAAAAGAGAAGAGGTTACCAACAGAATCTTAGGTAAACTTAAATTTAATAGATGGGCCCGTAGCTAAATCTCTGTGAACATAAAAATCTCTTATCTTCACTACCCAACTAAAACCTCTCTCAAAGGACCCTAAAGGCCATTAAGTTGCCAATCCTGTGTTCCCTTTTTAGTTCTCATTGTATTCAACCTCTCTGTTCAAGAGGTTACTAATGACCACTATTACCCTGGTTTCTTGAAACACTGTTTCATTGCCTGTAGTGATGCTACATCTCCGAGTTATTCGTTTACTTTTCTGATCACTCTTGCTCGTTTATTTTCATTACCAGGTGGAATAAGATGACAAGGGCAGAGGAGATAGGGTATGCAAAGACAAGGAGAATTGAAAATAGAACTGACAGCTTTTATGCGCACAGGCTTAGAACTTGCTCCTGAATAACTACTGTCTTTATCCAGTAGCTCAAATGTATAAATTAAGTAATATAGAGGGAATTTGCATACTATGGAGAAGGCCACCCCTATTCTTGGAGACCCACAATCCCAAACAAGTCTCTAGATTCTGCGAAAATGAGTGGGTGCAACTCTAATGTGCATAGCTGGCATTAAGTAAAAATTTTAAATGTAAGAAAATCAGCAAAAATTACGCAATAAAATTTACAATTATTGCCAATATTTCTTATAATAGCTTTAATGAGATATAATTCACATACTATATAGTTCATCCATTAAAAATGTGCAATTCCATGATTTGTAGTATATTCACACAGTTGTGCAACCATTACCACAATCAATTTTAGAACATTTTCATCACCCCAAAAAAGAAACTTTGTATCCATTAGCATTCACGCCCTATACTCCCTCAACCTCCTCAGTCCCAGGCAACCACTAATCTACTTGCTGTCTCTATAGATTTGTCTAATCTGGACATTTCATGTAACATGTATGGTCTTTTGTGACTAGCTCCTTTCATTTCACATGTTTTCTTTTTTTTTTTTTTGAGACGTAGTCTCGCTCTGTCGCCCGGGCTGGAGTGCAGTGGCCGGATCTCAGCTCACTGCAAGCTCCGCCTCCCGGGTTTACGCCATTCTCCTGCCTCAGCCTCCCGAGTAGCTGGGACTACAGGCGCCCGCCACCTCGCCCAGCTAGCTTTTTTGTATTTTTTAGTAGAGACGAGGTTTCACCGTGTTAACCAGGATGGTCTCGATCTCCTGACCTCGTGATCCGCCCGTCTCAGCCTCCCAAAGTGCTGGGATTACAGGCTTGAGCCACCGCGCCCGGCTTCATTTCACATGCTTTCAAGGTTCATTCATATCATAGAGTATATTAATATTTCATTCATTTTTATTGTAAATAATGTTCCATTATATGGATATACCACATTTTGTTGATCCATCTATCAGTTGATAGACACTTAGGTTGTTTCTACCTTTTTTTGAGAAGGAATTTCGCTCTTGTTGCCCAGGCTGGAGTGCAGTGGTGTGATCTCAGCTCACTGCAACCTCCGCCTCCGGGGTTCAAATGATTCTCCTGCCTCAGCCTCCGAAGTAGCTGGGATTACAGACACTCTCCACCACGCCTGGCTACTTTTGTATTTTTAGTAGAGACAGGGTTTCTCCATGTTAGTCAGACTGATCTCGAACTCCCGACCTCAGGTGATCCACCCACCTCAGCCTTTCAAAGTCCTGGATTACAGGCATGACCCACTGCACCCAGCCGGTTGTTTCTGCTTTTAAACTATTATGAGTTATTGCTACTACGAACATTTCTGTACAAGTTTTTATGGGACACATGTTTTCATTTCCCCTGAATTGCTGGTTATGGTAACTTTATGTTTATCTTCTTGAGGAACTACCAGGCTGTTTTCCAAAATCATAACATCATTTTACATTCCTACCCATGTATGCAAATTTCAAAATATTCCATCTTGTTCCAGAAATAACTTAAGACATCTTACAACAATAGGTGCTTAAATGAAGGTATATATGATAAGGAAAGACAGAAAAAAATTATAAACCAAAGAGAAAAATGAAGCAAAGTGGAAATTAGAGAAGAAAGATACCCCCGGGAATCTAATAGGAATTAGAATACCAAATAAAAGACTGTTAGAGGTGTCCACAAATGGGGCTCTGGGCTTTACATCAGACAATGTGAAGGAAAAAATGTAGTCTGTTTTATATATATTATACATATATGTGTGTGTGTGTGTGTGTATTTTTTTTTTTTTTTTTTTTTTTTTTTTTTT
>NW_016816196.1:298135-312846 GCF_001698545.2 Rhinopithecus bieti
CCGGCCACTGCACTCCAGCCTGGGTGACAGAGCGAGACTCTGTCTCAAAAAAAAAATAAAAATAAAAAATAAAATAAATAAATAAATAGATAAAACAGACCAGCAATTTGGAGAACTATGATGTAATGACAGGTAACAAGACTAAAGATATAGCTTTCCAGGGTTTTCATAGAAATGGCTCCATACAGCCAGGTGTGGTGGCTCACACTTGTAATCCCAGCACTTTGGGAGGCCGAGGTGGGTGGATCACCTGAGCTCAGGAGTTCGAGACCAGCCTGGCCAACATGGTAAAACCCCCATCTCTACTAAAAATACAAAATTAGGCGTGATGATGGACACCTGTAATTCCAGCCACTTGGGAGGCTGAGGCAAGAGAATTGCTTGAACCCAGGAGGCAGAGGTTGCAGTGAGCCGAGATCATGCTATTGTACTCCCGGCTGGGCAAAAAGAATGAAAATCTGTCTCAAAAAAAAAAAGAAAAGAAAAAAAAAAGTGACTGTATGCTATGTAATGAATATTATCACCCTCTAGTAAATGCAGCTGTGGGTTTCATAGGGCTGTTTCTTACGACACTCTTCATCTAAACTGATACCTTATATCATCTAGTAAAAAAAAAAATATCTCCCTGGGTAGCCAATACAGAGACAAGGAGCTATCTGTCTTAATTCATGGCTAAATCTATCAGCAACTTGGTGAATTTTTATAGGGTCAGGCCCCTTGATTCCTGACATGTTGAATGTCTGGATGCTGGCATCGATTAAGGAAAGAAAAGGTGGATGCCAAGCTACCATGTGCTATTAATTGCAAAGAATGAAAAGAAGATTGCTGAAAATGTTGAGCCCATGAATCAAAAGCAACGCAAAGGAGGAAGCGATTCAGTCCTGACAGTGTGAGTTGGGGAAGGGCAGGAATAAGACTGGAGCATCACACAAGTGGGAGCTGGCAACAAAAGGACAGCCGGTTTGCTCCCTAAATGATGACAATAATTACTCCAGCTAAAATGTCAGGCCATAATACACAGTGGGGCTAGGATATTAGATAAAGAGGCAGGATAATGACCTAGAGCTGCAATAGTCATACTGGCATTGTGTCTACCCACATTTTGTATCCTTCCCTTAATATGTGTTCTTTTGGTAAAGACTAAAATTGACCAAACACTTCTCTGGCTGATTGCCAATTATGTGAACATCAAATTGGAGAAAATGAACTAAGCCAGATTTTCATAACAACCACACTAAAAAGTCTGGAAAAAAATCTTGTCAGATAATATGTAGTTGCACATGTTTTATGCAAGTTAGGATTTTGCACAGTTATTGGCACTTCTTGGTTCATGTTTCTGAGGACACAAACCACCACCATGTCTGTCACCTGCCATCTCTCCGGCCTAACTTCTCAGCAAAAAAGCCTCAAAGGACAATGAACCACAAGGCCCAAATTACTGCTTCTGCTGCTTTTTTGGAGAGATGGTTTTTGCAGAGGAAGTGGCCACCCAAGGAAGCCAGGAAGTGCTGCTTCTGTATGATTTTAGACAAGAAATGAACACTTCACCCTCCGCCCCACCCCCAGGATGTCAATCCAGTGCCTTGTTCAAGCATTAAATTTTTGCAAGATAAAATATTTTTTCTTTTCTAGGCAAGGGAATGAATAAAGACACTGCCAAAGAGAGTCTGGGGAGTCCTTAAAACTCTTCCATTAACAAGATGGAGCAGAACAGCTTCATCCATTACATCAAAGCCTCATCAGAGACCCTAATCCTTTCTGAAAGGAACTCAGGCAACCAAGCCTTTAATTTGCTGAATAATAGGCCATCTAATTAACCCTTGCAAAGTAAAGCACAGACGTTGCAGGCAACCAACACGTGTTCCCAAGAGGTTGGGAAAGAAGGGGGAGGGAGAGACAGTTTGGAATAGTTTTGACTCCTATTGATAGGGAGTTAACTCTATGCACGGGTTTCTAAATGGTTATCTTTCTGCTTTCCTTTCTAATTTTCTCCATTCTGTCTCCCCAGGAGACATGCTGCTTCCCTGCCCTGGTATTACTGTGTGTCCTGAGCTTGAAGCCACTGTAATTCACTGACAGGCATATATAGGTGATATAGAATGACTGTCACAAAATATACTCATAGCAGCAAATCAGTGACATGAAAGGCTCTTTTAGGATCACTTACCCACTCATCTCTGCTCTAGACAGGCCACTGTGCTCCAGGGAAAGAAAAACAAAACAAAACAAAAAAGGAACCAGAACTCATGACAAGGAGAAAGGGAAGAGAAGAGAAAAGAAAGGGAGTAACACTAGCTCAGGCACTTCTTGGATCTAATTCAACAGGCAATGCCTAGCATTAAACAGGGTTGTCTGATTCTTTCTGTGGGATCCTATTACTGGAGGTAGACAACTGTACACACTATGTTGCCAAGGACAGGTAACAGGTTAGATGGATCATGAATTTCATACTAGTATGCATTAATAATAAATCATAGACATATTACCCTTCCTGCTAGTTATATCAGATACTGCGATGAATGATTGAATATATGACATAGTGGTCAATTATCATGTGGATGATATAAATTCTATTGTGCTGAGGACATTTATCTCTGTATTGATCTGGCTTTGCTAGCAAGGATCATAAATTACTAGCCTTCTATAACTATATGATGAATACTCTAATAACAGAATGCCACCTAGTCCTGTTTTCATAATAAATTCTCTTGTGATTTCAGTTAGAAAAGTAGCATGCAGAGAATTTGTTTTATTTTATCAAAGACTTTATTTTTACAACAGTTTTAGGTTCACAGCAAAATTGAGAGAAAGGTACAGAGATTTCACTTATACCCCGCCCCTGCAACATGCACAGCCTCCCCACTCTCAACATCATCCACTTGTACATTTGTTACAATTGAGGAACCCACACTGACACACCGTAATTACCCAGAGCCCATGGTTTACATTAAAGTTCACTCTCAGTGTTGTACATTCTATGGGTTTTGACAAATTTATAATGACATGTAATCCATCCTTACAGTATCATACAGAATATTTTCACTGCCCAAAAAATCCTCTGGGTTCCACCTATTCTTCCCCTCCCACCCTGCCTGCAACTCCTGACAACCACTGATCTCCATACTGTCTCCGTGGTTTTGCCTTTTCCAGAATGTCATTTAATTGGAATCCTACAGTATATAGATTCTTCAGATTGGTTTCTTTCACATGGTAATATGAATTTAAGATTCCTCCATGTCTTTTCATGGCTTGATAGCCGATTTCTTTTTAGCAGTGAATAATGTTCCATTGTCTGGATATACCACAGTTTACTCATCCATTCACCTACTGAAGGACATCTTGGTGATTTCCAAGTTTTAGCAATTGTAAATAAAGCTGTTATAAACATTCATGTGCAGATTTTTACGTGTATATAAGTTTTCAATTCCTTTAGGTAAATATTAAGAAGGGTGATGGCTAGACCCTATGGTAAGCATATGTTTACTTTTGTAAGAAATTAGCAGTCTTCCAAAGTGGCTGTACCATTTGCATTCCCACCAAAAATGAAGGAGAGTTTCTTTTGCTCCACATCCTTGCCAGCATTTGGTATTGTCAGTGTTCCAGATTTTGTTCACTCCAATAGGTATGCAGTGGTATCTCATTGTTGAATCTTTTTATTTTATTGTCAAAAGTTATATGCAGTATGAAGACTATGAGGAAATCCTGTTTATCCCAAATGAGTAAACAATAGAATCCTAGAACCAGCATGCATAAGCTTACTAGACATTATTGTTACATTTTTCAGGAATTCTGTGAACTGGATGATATCAGATTGATAGCTTGAAATCGGCTATGGTGGGAATATTTACACCATGAAAATGAGTAAACACTGAAAATCAGCCCCACTCCCACCCCTACCCCAACCATCTAGTTTACACATTTATCAGCACACCACTGCTGTGTATTGGAAATCTTGGGAAAACTGACTGCCTAATAATTCAAAAAGACTGTCATATAGATAGAAATCTCTTTTTACCACTCTTTTCCTCCAATGCTTTTTTTCCCTCTTGTCCTGCTTTCTGTTAGATTGATTAAATTTTCTGTAGACCTTTCCTTCCTTCTTTTGGTTTAGAAACTAGACATTGTTTTTCTGTAGTTTTAACATATTTGCTTAACCACAAATTAGTTTAACATGTTTGCTTAACTATAAATTTTCCAGTAGTTCTATCCCCTTTCTGAGTACAAAAACCTATGTGCGCCTAGGCCGGGCACGGTGGCTCACGCCTGTAATCTCAGCACATTAGAGACCGAGGAGGGTGGATCATCTGAGGTCAGGAGTTCAAGACCAGCCTGGCCAACATGGTGAAACCCCGCCTCTACTAATAATGCAAAAATCAGCCAGGTGTTGTGGCACACCCTGTAATCCCAGCTACACAGGAGGCTGAGGTAGGAGGATCGTTTGAACCTGGGAGGCAGAGGTTGCAGTGAGCCGAGATCATGCCACCGTACTCTAGCCTGGGCAACAGAGTGAGACTCCATCTCAAAAACAGCAACAACAAAAACAAACAAAAACAACCTATGCATGCCTAAATCACACACTGGACGCTGTCCCTGCCCCAACTGTATGACTAGAGTTAGTTTTTACATATCTTATCCCAAATTGTTTTCCTTCTTAAAGTTAATAGTTATCTACATTAATCCTTCAGACTATTCCACGAATTTAATTTCTTTTTTTTTTTTGAGACGGAGTCTCGCTCTGTCACCCAGGCTGGAGTGCAGTGGCCAGATCTCAGCTCACTGCAAGCTCCGCCTCCCGGGTTCACGCCATTCTCCTGCCTCAGCCTCCTGACTAGCTGGGACTACAGGCGCCGCCACCTCGCCCGACTAGTTTTTTTTTTGTATTTTAGTAGAGACGGGGTTTCACCGTGTTAGCCAGGATGGTCTCGATCTCCTGACCTCGTGATCCGTCCGTCTCGGCCTCCCAAAGTGCTGGGATTACAGGCTTGAGCCACCGCGCCCGGCCCACGAATTTAATTTCATTTCAAATGAATTTATGCTTCATTCATTGTTTTGGTGGGTTGTCTTCCTCAGCTTTAGATCTATTCATGTGTTTTGAAATTTCAGTTGTCAGGCTCACTGAAAGGGTGAGGAGGAAGAGGATTTTGTTTTCTCTCTCCCTCTCACTTCCCCTGTGCTCACCCTCCTATTCTAATAATGTTATGGCTATGTCTGCTTGACTCTCTGGGTCTCTAGCCCAGAGCCAGGTTTTAGAATGGCATTTTGTGCTTCTGTCCCATGGTCTTAGTAGGCATATATATGGAAGAGCCTATGACTGTGGCAGCCACAGGTCTTGGCTGCTTATATATCCTTCTACCAGCCTCAGCCAGAAGGTAGCTAAAAGTCATGGTCCTGGGTGATGGGGGTGATGGTGAGCATCACTCCAGACGATGGAGAACATGTGGAAGAAATTGCTATAGTTAGAGCACAGGATCACATAACCCTTCCCCTATCCCATTCTTTTTCCCAGACACTTTTTATCAGCCTCAGTGAACCACCTCATTTACTGGTTTCCAGTAGGAGTCCCAACTCTGTATCCTGTCTTGTTTGGGGCCCTGTTAGTCTTTTTACCCACAGGAGCCACCACTGCTCTTGACACCTACAGACCTGTGACTTCAGCCCAGCTGAGCACTTCATGTTTTTGTTCCATTCTCATCCATCACAATGAACATTCTGAATATAACTGCCTGCCTGCCTGCCTTCCTTCCTCCCTCCCTCCCTCCCTGCCTTCCTTTCCTCCCTGCCTTCCTTCTTCTTTCCTCTCTTTTTTCTTTTCTCCTTTCCTTCCTTCATAATATGTTTTTGGCCTTTTCTTTATATATGTGGCCTATCAATATCATGTGTTTGGAAAAGTATAAACTTAAGGCATCACCTTTACAGAAAATATCTTCCATGGAAACATCTAAAGGCAAAAATCCTTCAAATTCAAATTTATCCAATCATTTCTATTGCTTACTGCCATCCTAAATCATTTTCTTTAGTAAGATCTATTAGTGTGAACCCATTAAGCTATTAATGTATGTATCATATTAAGGTATTAAGATATTAACGTACATGACCAAAATTAACATCTGTGAGATGTGCCCCTAATCTTTTTTCCCCTGCCAACACCTTGATTTTAACCTAATTTTACTTTACAGTGAGGAAGTAAAGTTGTATTCATAGGCCTTGAACTTTTCCACATCTCAAGTTTTATCCATCATCTCTGCATATTTCCCTAAGGCAGCCTTCAAATGGTGATGTTTCTTGTAATCCAGAGTTCAGAAGTGGCTTCTCTTCAGCCTTTCTGTGGAATTCTAAACCACGTGATGAAGGAGCTGGTGGTGGGAAATAAGGGAAGGTAGAGATGAAGAGGAATGCGCAGAAGTTTTTGGAGAGGAATAACCACTAAGATTGCCAAGGAAGATTCGTTTTGACATTATTTTCATGCATTCAATGCAACCAGAAAAGAATCACAGCTAACCACACAGCTATCAATTTAACAGTCCACATCAAGTTTCTTCTTACAGTTAAAATTTTGGTTTTTGGGAGGTCAAGGCGGGCGGATCACTTGAGCCCACAAGTTGGAGACCAGCCTGAGCAACATGGCAAAACCCAGTCTCTACTAAAAATACAGAAAATTAGCTGGGTGTGCATGTGCTTGCAATCCTAGCTACTTGGGAGGCTGAGGTAGGAAGACTGCTTGACCCTGCGAGGTGGAGACTGCAATGAGCCGAGATCGCCACACTGCACTCCAGCCTGGGCAACAGAGCGAGACACTGTCTCAAAGGAAAAAAAAAATGTTCAGTTTTGTTCTGGGATAGTGTGTATATATTGGGAGAGGAAGGTGTACCTGACCACTTTTACCACCCCTTATTCTCTTCTTTAGCATTGTGTTTATCATTAGAAGAGATTGTCCAAAGATCATGAGTTCTAACATCCAACTTCTAACTAGGTCCATTATATGACGTGAATAATTTTTTTCTTTCTTTTTTTCTTTTTTTGTTTGAGACAGGGTCTCACTCTGTTGCCCAGGCTGGAGTGCAGTGGTACAATCTCAGCTCACTGCAACCTCCACCTCCTGGGTTCCAGTGATCTCCTGCCTCAGCCTCCCGAGTAGCTGGGATTACAGGCGCCCACTACCATGCCCGGCTAATTTTTGTATTTTCAGTAAAGATAGGGTTTCACCATGTTGGCCAGGCTGGTCTCAAACTCCTGACATCAAGTGATCTACCCACCTCAGCCTCCCAAAGTGCTGAGATTACAGGCATGAGCCACCGCACCCAGCCATGGGGTGTATAATTTTAAGAGTATCACTTCCTCTAAAGAATTCATGGTTCTTCAGAAGGAACGGATATTTACTGAGTTCCTGCCATGTTCTAGGAACTGTGCTAGGTATTGGGGATATGAAGCAGTAAAGATACATTCTCTGCTCTCAAGGAATCTACAGTTTGAGTGGGGAGACAGACGTGGAAACAAATAATTCCAGTATGGCTTGACATGCTCCCTCTCCCCTCATTATTATAAAGTTCTGTAAAAGGCACAACGCTGACATAAACACGTGAAGGAAGGGGCCTCTGAGTCCTCCTGGGGCAGTCAGGGGAAGCGTTGCTTGTTCAATTTTTCTAGAATGTGCAGGGAGTTTGGAGGAGAGAATGATATTGCATAGAAAGGGGCAGATCCTTTATGACGTTGTGTGTTAAAGACTTTTAGTGCACCCTATAAGCACTGGGAAGCCACAGAATAATTATGAGTAGGGCATGACTTGATCGGTTTAGGGATTCAGAAAGATCACATTGACTGTTTTGTGCAGGATAAATTGTGGTGAGATCCAGGGAGAGTATTATGAAAGCTGCTGCTCTAGTTGGAGCAGAGATCTGAATCATCACCCAGAAACACCCAGCCCCTATAAGATGGAATGTTCTGGGTAGCCAGAAAAAGCCAGATAACAAAACTACTACTAGAAGTGGATTAGGGAAAGCACATATGCTAAGCTATAGCCAGCTCTCCTACATCTAGAGCCTGTGGGTGCTTTGGCCTCCTGCATCAGGCGGGCAGAAGACCACGTCCAAACACTCCATGTTCAGGGAGAGGGAGAGCACCTGATATTTTAGCAGTCTGGTCATCCATGGCACCATGTGAGAATGACAGGGGGAAATGGAGGAGGTGTCTGAGTAGCCAGACTTGGATTTTCTTCACATTTCCAGGTGAAGGAGGTACACAGGATGTTGATATTCTGCCTCAAAATATACACAATATGGGCTGGGTATGGTGGCTCACACCTGTAATCCCAGCACTTTGGGAGGCCGAGGTGGGAGGATCACCTGAGGTCAGCAGTTCGAGACCAGTCTGGCCAACATGGTGAAACCTCATCTCTACTAAACATACAAAAAATAGCCGGGTGTAGTAGCAGGAGGCTGCTACTCAGGAGGCTGAGGCAGGAGAATTGCTTGAACCCGGGAGGCAGAGGTTGCAGTGAGCCGAGATTGCGCCATTGCACTCCGGCCTGGGTGGCAGAGTGAGACTCTGTCTCAAAACAACAACAATACGAGACTTTGTCTCAAAACAACAACAACAACACAATATTATCTAGCCATAAAGAGGAACGAAATAACGATACATGATACTGATACATGGATGAACTTCAAAAACATTATATTTTGCTCTATTTTAATTTTTTCACAGAGACAGTGTTTTGCTATGTTGCCCAGGCTGGTCTCAAACTCTGGGGCTCAAATGATCCGCCCACCTTGGCCTCCCAAAGTGCTAGGTGTGCACCATTGCACCCGGCCAAAAACATTACACTATGAAAAGGGAGTCACCTACTGTATGATTCCATTTATATGAAATATCCAAAATAGGTAAATCTAGCAGATTGCTGTTTGTCAGGGGCTGGAGGGGAGAAGGAAATGAGGAATAGCCGTTTAATGGATGTGGAGTTTGTTTGCGGCGTGATGAAAACATTGTGGAAGTAGATCAAAGTGGTGGTTGCACACATTGTGAATGTACTAAATACCACTGAATTGTCCACTTTAAGACAGTTAATATTTTATGTGAATTTCACCTCAAACACACATATTCATGCATGCACACTCTAGCATCATGAGCGTCAGAGCAGATATTGAAATATGTCACAGACCTGGTGTTAAATGATAGCTCTGCCAGCTGTGAGGCCTAAAACCCATCACTTGATTTATTTCCTTTTTCTTTTTTTTTTCTTTTTTTTTTTTTGAGATGGAGTCTTACTATGTCACCCGGGCTGGAGTGCAGTGGCCAGATCTCAGCTCACTGCAAGCTCCGCCTCCCGGGTTTACGCCATTCTCCTGCCTCATCCTCCCGAGTAGCTGGGACTACAGGCGCCCGCCACCTCCCCGGCTAGTTTTTTAGTATTTTTTAGTAGAGATGGGGTTTCACCGTGTTAGCCAGGATGGTCTCGATCTCCTGATCTCGTGATCCACCCATCTCAGCCTCCCAAAGTGCTGGGATTATAGGCTTGAGCCACTGCGCCCGGCTTTTTTTTTCAAGACAGTCTCACTCCATCACCCAGGCTGGAATGCAGTGGAACCTCCACCTCCTGGGTTCAAGCGATTCTCATGCCTCAGCCTCCCAAGTAGCTAGAATTACAGGCACATGCCACTACATCTGGCTAAGTTTTGTATTTTCAGTAGAGATAGGGTTTCACTGTGTTGGCCAGGCTGGTCTGGAACTCCTGACCTCAAGTGATCCAATTGCCTCAGCCTCCCGAAGTGCTGGGATTACAGGCGTGAGCCACCGCGCCCACCCCCCATCACTTAATTTATAAGAGGCTCAGCTTCCCATGTGAGTAGTAACCTACTTCATATGGCAGCAGTGAGGATTCATTGAAATCATGCAAGTAAAGTGCATTTCACCATGTCAGATGTACAACATCTGACAGTAAGCTTTAAATAAATCTTACTGTTAATATTATTATCTGTACTCCTCACACAGACAACTCCAAATTTATTCAACTACTTTTATTTTAGCTCTCAGGTATTTTTAGGCTACAGCTGATTTAATTGAATGTATGCCAATTTGCTTTCTTTGGCTAAACGAATTTTGCCATGAATAAACATTTTCACATAACAAAGAACTTGGTCATCATTAAAAAGAAATGTAAAGTGTAGGTCCACAAAGGTATGAGCTACAACTACTCCAGTTCAGACCCATAGCAAATATCACTAAGTGATTATGATGCTCCATCCTAGATGCAGTGTCAGAATCCTCCTTAACACAGCATTGCAGGGAGGCGATCAGTTGGTCAGTGCTGGGATGCAAGATGACACTAATTGGCCATCTCATTCTATAATTTGTTCCTTATGGAGAGATACTTGTTACCAAGAAATCTTAATGTACAGTACATATTTAGTTCCTGAAGTCCTCTATGAAGGCCAGCAAATCATTGACGATTACAGAAATTCCCCACTTTTACTACTGTGCAGTTGGTTCAGGAGGAGGAATTTAACATAACCCTTATGATACATATTTAAACAAAAAATAACATGAAAGAGAGAAAAAGGAAGGTAGCGAGGGAAGAAAATACACTATGGTTTTATGGTTTCATACTAATACTTGACATTGTAGTGATGGTTTTATGGTGTCCTATTAATACTTGACATTGTAGTGATGCTGTACAATAGGGGTGTCCAATCTTTTGCCTTCCCTGGACCATACTGGAAGAAGAATTGTCTTCTACCACACATAAAATACACGAACACTAACAATAGCTAATGAGCTTTAAAAAGTCACAAAACAAAATCTCATAATGTTTTAAGAAAGTTTACACATTTGTGTTGGGCCACATTCAAAGCCATCCTGGGCCACATGAGGAAAGTGGGCTCAGGATTGGACAAGCTTGCTCTACAATACTCAAGGGTACATGTGATCCTCACTGGTAGATGGGTGGATATTACTATCCCACAGCTTAGGAAACAAAGTCTTGGAAGATCAAATGCCTTAAGGTCCTGTAACTACCCAGTCATGGAGTGTATTAATTTCCTAGGGCTGCTGTAATAAAGTATCACAAATCGAGGGACTTAAACAACAGACATTGGTTGTCTCCAGTCTGAGGGATAGAATTCCAAGATCAAGATGTCGGCAGGGCTACTCTCACTCTGCAAGTACTAGGGAAGAATCTGTTCCGGGTTTCTCTCCAGTTGCTGGTAGTTCTTGGCCTAAGACAGCATAACTCCAGTCTTCACATATCTTATCTGTGTGTCTGTGTAGACATTGCCCCATTTTAAAACACGCCAGTCATACTAGAGTAGGGCCTATCCTACTCCAGTATGACCTCATCTTAACTAGTTACATCTGTAATGACACCATTTGAGATACTGAGGATTAGAACCTCAACATAGGAATTTTGAGGGGACACAATTCGATCCATGACATGGGGGATTGAAGCCAGGCTTTCTGTACATGTGTATGAAGCACTGCTTGAGCCTCAGGGTTCCACCTTTGAGCCTCTTTTAAAGGCAAAAATTCTCATTATTCACTAAAATATGGGCTTTTAAATAAAATTATTCTTTCAAAAAATCATTAAATAGCCCTTCACACTAAAAATAAATTATGAGATTTCCCCTCCATTCACTAACCTGGTATGACAGCTAAATATTATGCATTTGATGACCCTAGAAAGTTCTGAATTAAAATACTAAGAAGGCAGTGGAAGCCGCACATATGCCCAAAAGCACATAAGACCAAGAGAATCTATGATGACTTCGTGTATCTAAATTTTCTGTTATAAATTTTTAATTCATTAAAACACACCCACACATACACCCCTTTCTTCATTAGTGCCAAAGGGCTATGTCTGTTATTTTTATCCCTGCCAGAAATCATCACTGGGCTGAAAGAATGTAGTACTGGTGACATGAGCCTGCATTTCCATTTTTAATTAAAATTCTAACTGACCCAGAGCCAGATTTCCTTCTGCACCGGAGCCTGTGGAAGCACCATAACAGAAGCAGCAGAGAATGGAAGAGCAGGCAGGAAGCTGGGAGTTTTGCACTGAACCAGAAAGACATCACAGCTCTTAGGAGAAGACCTGGAAAGGTGCCAACACGGCCACCGTACTGCTCCCACCTTGTCCTTACTTTCCTTATCGCTCCCCACAGGCCACACATCAGCCCTGGAGTTCAGAGGGATCCTGACGGCTACTCCTCAAGATCCTCTCTGTCGTGATTCATCCCACTCTGGGCCCTATAGTTTCCCTCCCTGACTCGTACATTTCTTTGGATAGCATTACTATTGTGAGTTATAGTATTCATCACTGTCATTTGATACTATTCATTTGATAATAATATACTCATCACTAGTATTTGCTGGGCTTTCACTCTGTATCTCACTTAATTTTCAGTCACCCTATAAAGTAGCGTGATGCAGACTGCTTCCTGTCCATACACTCTCCCCTTTACTTAGGGATAGAGCCCCATTAGTGACCTGGGTCCACTGCTGCCCAGTCAGAGAACTGTATTTCTTAGCTTCCTTTGCAGCTAGGTGTGGCCATATGATAAAGTTGTAGCTAACGATATATTGTGTGAAACTGCCAGAGAGCCTCCCCACCACTGCCCCTGAGATGGAGTCTTTCTCTGCCACCCAGGCTAGAGTGCAGTGGTGTGATCTCGGCTCACTGCAACCTCTGCCTCCTGGATTCAAGCAATTCTCCTGCCTCAGCCTCCCGAGTAGCTGGGATTACAGGTGCCCACCACCATATCTGGCTAATTTTTTGTATTTTTAGTAGAGACGGGGTTTCACATGTTGGCCAGGCTGGTCTTGAACCCCTGACCTTGTGATCCGCCCGCCTTGGTCTCCCAAAGTGCTAAGATTATAGGCGTGAGCCACCACACCCAGCCCAGAGAGTCTTAAGGTAAGGAGACTTGCATTTTTCTCTCTTTCTAGCTAAAATACATATGTGAATGTCAGAGCTCCAGCAGCCATCTTGGCCCATGAGGTTCCACAGGAATGGAAATCATATTTAGTGGGGCAGCTTGAGGGCAGGAGCCCGGGTGGCTGCCATGTGGCCCTGCCACACCAGCAGTACATATTTGGCCTAACTCTCAGCCGATTTCATGTGAGAGAAAAATAAAAGCCTAATTCTTCAAAGCCACTGTTTTTTGGGTTTTCTATCACATACGGACTTGATCTTAATGCCAACTGTTATTATTATAGAAGTATTATTATTCTCATTTTGCAGATGAGGAAATTGAGGCTCAGAAAAGTTAAGTGACTTGTTCAAGGCCAAAAATCTAATAGGCAGTGCTAGAATACAATTTGACTTTAGATCCTGTGCTCTTAATCTCTCCAACATATATTTTCAAAAAAGCCCTGTTTCCATTCTGAAAACACTGGAGTCACGTTTAACTCTTCCCTCTCTGTGGTACCTGTCTCCTCCTATAGTTAGTTGCCAAGCACTATGGATTCTGCCTCCCAGAGTCCAGGCATCCATTTTCCTTCCCACTGTTCCTTCCCCATGGAGAAGACTATGGCTGGCTGACAGCAGAGAGAGATACTCAAGTTGGAGAAGGTATTCCCCAGGCCAGGTGGGGAAGGTAGGGTTGTTTGCAGAGCAAAGAAGTGAAGGTGAGCCTGCGTCGAATATCTTTTTTTTTTTTTTGGAAACAAAGTCTCTCTTCATCATTTAGGCTAGAGTGCAATGGCATAATTCACTCACTATAACCTCAAACTCCTGTGGTTCAGGGGATCCTCCCGCTTCAATCTCCTTGGTAGCTGGGACTATATAGGCACACACCACCACGCCTGGCTAATTTTTAAATTTTTTGTGGAGACAGGGTCTCACTTTGTTGCTCAGGCTCAAACTCCTGGTCTCAAGCGATCCTCTCACCTCAGCCCCACAAAGTGCTAGGATTTCAGTCGTAAGCCACCACATCTGGCTTGACTCCTGTTGCAGCCAGTTCTCTCAGGTTGAGGGAGCTGTTGCCATTAAGAAGGGGCGGAGGGGTGTGTGGGTGTGTGTGTTGGTGTGTGTGTGTGTGTGTTAGAGGCCTGAACTGTGGAAGTAAGTGAGCTGAAGTCTAAATAAAGAGATAGTGGACAACGGATTGAAACAGCACATTGGTGTCAAAGAAGAGAAAGTCATTGCCACTTTCAAAACACAGTTTCAGAATAGCAGCACAGACCAAATGCAAAGGGTAATAAAAATAATCTCTACTGCTGGTTGAGTGTGAACTCTGGAACAAATTTTCTGGGGTTCAAATCCCAGCTCCACCACTTACTAGCTGTGGTCTTGGGACTCTTGGCCTCTTTTTACCTTAATTTCCATAAAATAAGGATAATATTAGAACTACTTCATAGAATTAAGAGGATTAAGTAAATTATACAACACGCAGAGAACAGTGCCTAGCCTAAGAGTTCCATATAGGCCCGGTGCGGTGGCTCACGCCTGTAATCCCAGCACTTTGGGAGGCCAAGGCAGGTGGATCATGAGGTCAGGAATTCAAGACCAGTCTGGCCAACGTGGTGAAACCCCATCTCTACTAAAAATACAAAAATTAGCCAGGCGTGGTGGCACGTGCCTGTAATCCCAGCTACTTGGGAGGCTGAAGCAAGAGAATCGCTTGAACCCAGGAGGTTGCAGTGAGCCAAGACTGCGTCACTGCATTCTATCCTGGCAACAGAGCATGACTCCATCTCAAAAACAAACAAACAAAAAGAGTTGA
>NW_016816196.1:313156-329460 GCF_001698545.2 Rhinopithecus bieti
GGCCGGGCGCGGTGGCTCAAGCCTGTAATCCCAGCACTTTGGGAGGCCGAGATGGGCGGATCACGAGGTCAGGAGATCGAGACCATCCTGGCTAACACTGTGAAACCCCGTCTCTACTAAAAAATACAAAAAAACTAGCCGGGCGAGGTGGCGGGTGCCTGTAGTCCCAGCTACTCGGGAGGCTGAGGCAGGAGAATGGCATGAACCCGGGAGGCGGAGCTTGCAGTGAGCTGAGATCCGGCCATTGCACTCCAGCCCGGGCGACAGAGTGAGACTCCGTCCCCAAAAAAAACAAAAACAAAAAATCAAAAAACAAAAAAACAAAAAAAAGAGTTACGTATGTTAATTATTCTTATTTGTCAAGTACTACATATACATTATGTAATTTAATCCTCGCAGTGATACTACTCTCAGCCCCAATATGACAACTGAGGACCTGCAGTCAGACAGGTTAAATATCTTTTCCAAGATTACACAGCTAGTAGGTGACACAGCTGGATACACATGCTATAGCACTGCTCTTCCACAGCTGCCTCTTCCTGGTGATATTCCAGGTGGCACTCTGGGGAGAGGCGAATGTGTGAGCCACCACCACCAGGCACAAGCACACACAGACAATGCAGCGCTCACCCTCGCTTTCTATTATTTCAATTATAGAGTCTTTTCGATTTACAGTATGAAAATCAAGTGTAATTTTTTTAAAAGAAGAAAGAAAAGCCAGTATGGAGAAAATGGTACAGACATAGTTTAATGAATCCACGGCAGCTACAAAAGTCAGCTAACATGATGTGCCACAAGCACTAACATAAAATCTATGACATATGCTATAGATCTGGTTTCTCACAAGATCTAAACCCAGCATCTGTCAGGAAATAAACAGGATATGTTGACAACAGTCTAGATTACCCACGTTACTATGCCTTTTTCTTATTTTGTATGAGGCTAAACCTTCATTTATCTCACGTTGCCATGGTTCCTAAGAAGACAGGATATATTCCTAGAATATTCCAGGTATATGTGGGTACCATGTTTCAAACTTCAAGTCACACTGAACTGCTTCCTGGTTTACACTATGAGAAAATCAGATTTTATCAGCTGACTTTATAAGTAGGGTATAAGTGAGATCAAATCAGGCCCTTGGTGTCTTTAGATGATCTATTAGGTAATCTAAATTAGATGTTCTTCAGGGAGATATAACCTTGAAATTCACACATAGCTTTATTTGTTCTTCTCATGAAAAACAAAATCCCAATATTTCAAAATAAGAAAGGATTTGAGTTGCATTTATAAGTGTATTGATCAATATATGTTAAGTGAAGAGTGGATAATTTTGGGGGGGTTAACTTACTTTTTGTGTTAATTTTGAGCTTCTCCATGAGTTTTTATTAATTCATTAATTCCCTGTAGCTCAAGAGATGCTAATTAATTCAAGAAATCATAATAGCTAATGATTGGCTAAATAAATCTAAAATGGAGAGAGTCTGTCACTAGAGATACCACTGCTCATTTTAATTAAAAATTACGAATTTGTGAAGTAATGTAAATAAAGGTTATTGTATCCTTCTACTCTAGGAAGTATTAACCCTTCGCATGGCCTCCTGAGAATCCAACAAGACTTAAATAGCCAAGAATGTCTGTGGAACTTAATCACTGAGTTACGATATTTATCATTGCAATTGTGTTGTTCATTGACACTATAAAGCCATGCGGAATTAAGCAGCCTTGAAACACAAAATGGAGAAAGGCTAAGAGCTGAGAATTGTTGCCTTTAGGGAAATACAATCAATGTCAAGCAAACAACCACCCCAAAATGGTTAGCTTTATCAGCATTCAGGCCTACAGTGAAAGCAAATGTTCCAGATCTGAGTTTCAATTTTTAAAGAACAAACATATGCAAATGACCATTAGTCTTCGTAGTTTTATGGCTCAGAGTGATCTTACCTTGTTAACACTCAGTGCAACTGCCTATACCCATTTGAATGTCATTTAGAGGGATAGGAAAGGCTGCTTCAACATTTGTGACTAAATGGCAGGACTCAGCCACAATGCTCACTCTGGGAAATGAGAAATAGACACTCCAGTATGCTAGATGCTGATGCAGTTCAGGAAACACTACCCCAAAATAAGGCCCCTCAGCATACTGAGTATTTTAAGCAGAAGACAATTAAGAAAACCACAAAAACAGAAAGGTCCCTCTGACCTTCTCCCAGCCCCTCTCTCTTGAAGATCCTCATGTGAGGGGTGACCTGCCCTATAATCAGAAGGAAGAAATGTTACACAGAGAGGCTGAGAAGAATCTGAGCACTTGCTAAGTTTCCCCCAGTTGATTACCATTAGATCATACCCTTTTTTGTTCAATCATACTTCTATACAACTGTCCATCATTCATTAAACCTAACCACAAAAGTAGTTTTCACTTGGTTTTTGAGTGAAGGCTCCTGTGTCACATAAAACTTACATTAAATAAATTTGTTTCACTTTTCTCTTGTTAATCTGTCTTTTGTTATAGGAATGTCAGCCATTAACCTCACAATAGGTGAGGAAAAGATACTACTTTTTCTCCCTTATACCACCCAAGCGAACCACTCCAAGAACAGTTCATGTGCAGGTGACCATATAGTTCAAGTCGTTATTAAATCCAAAGCTGAGGAGCCATAATGCTGTTGGTGGAACTGCCCTTGACCAAGAGAAATCCATCTTGATTGTCTCACTAATCGGCTCAAGGGCCACTGATGATGAGGTCCTAAATTTAATTCCTAATAAAACCCCTAAAGTTTTAGAGGCAAAATGAGAAAGCATAGCTCACAAATACCTTCTGATTAATGACTTGGAAAGTATATTTGTAGTTTGTTCCAAAGACCTGAAATTAGTTTGAACTTAAAAAGAAAAGTGGCATCCATTAGGTGAAGTTGACAAGGTGAAGTTGACAAAACGAAAATTATTTTTATCTTATCAAAAGGCTACTTCTGAATGGAGCCTCCTGACAAAGCAGAAGTCTGGCTGGTACTTGAACCAGATAAACTTGTTATGCAAATAGCTTTAGTCATAGGGGAAAGGGCTGATAATGAAATCTCTACAAAGCCAACCACACATTATAGAGGTGACAAAACACATCAAGCAGGGTCCTAGCATATGGATAAAAAGCACTGCAGAATTTATGTGAACACTGCATTTAATTTATCATAACTAAGCTGTCAGGAATCATGCTTTGATAAATGCATGGCTAATACATATAAATGAATCAATTATCACTAACAACCAAAGGTTCAGAACCAAACAGGCTGATGCTTCTTTTAAAACCCCCAAACAGGTTTACTAAAAGTATTTTAGACTTTTAGATGTTTTAAAAAATCTCTCCTACTATCTCCAAATTAAGGAGGCTGGAAATAAATCTGAAACACACTAAGCCACATCCCCAGTGCTCCTGCTTTCCTACCTCCCTGGCCCTCTTACACGCATATGCACGTGCACACACAAACACCCCTGTCCCCTGTCTACATAGCTATAATCACTAGGCTGCAGCCAGACCAGCTTGTTCAGATCCCTGCAGCAGTCAATACGAAATCTTTTGGTGGGCAGTGACCAGCATGGACTAAAAAAGACCTAGAGTATTGAATCGACTCTGTTACGGTTCAGCAGTCACATGAGGACAAAGTATTAAAGGTCTTAAAGCCATTAAGGAACTTTTAGTCCTATTTATTCTTTAAAGAGAAACAGATTTACTGTGGCTTGGTCTACAAAGGGAACTGAAGCAATTATCTGTATAATTCAGGTTAAAAGAAACTTTTCCTAAAATTACCAGATAATCATCTTCTCCAGCCCAGTCTCTCCAATAATGAAAAGCTTATAATCTGAAGGTCTTAATCCTCCATCTTTCTTTCCCTTGCCTCCTAATACAAGCAAGATAAGTATAAAAACAAACTAAGCCTCTCTCTTTAAACAGACATTTCAAAACCAGTGAGTATCATTGTTTTTATTGAATTAGAGATCTGAATAAATATAATGAATGGCATTTGGTCAAACTGCATTTGATAGGCTGAGTAAGGGCAGCCTAGTGTCAGCAGTCTCCCCTACAAAATGAAAGGATATTATCTGGGGCTGGGCTCAGTGGCTCACACCTATAATCCCAGCACTTTGGGAGGCTGAGGTGGGCAGATCACTTGAGGTCAGTAGTTTGAGACCAACCTGGCCAACATGGCGAAACCCCGTCTCTGCTAAAAATACAAAAACTAACTGGTCCTGGTGGCACACAGCTGTAATTCCAGCTACATGGGTAGCTGAGGCACAAGAATCACTTGATCCCAGGAGGCCAAGGTTGCAGTGAGCCAAGATCATGCCACTGCACTCCAGCCTGAGCAACACAGTGAGACTGTCTCAAAAAAAGAAAAAAAGAAAGTATATTATTTGGGAATGGTGAGCAGGCTTCTATTTAAAGATATGTAATATAATAATCAGTCCCCAATTTTGAGAAATATTCCCAAAAATATTGCAGAAGAATTTATGGTTGAAGAACCTAAGATGTTATGGGAAAGCAGGATTGGAGGGCTGAGGTGAATAAGGAATCTATGAACACCTACTATATAAAATTTTTCAGTAATAAAAAACTGTAAAGACAACTCATTAAACAAAAAGAAGACTGATGACATATTTCCATCTTAAACTAGGAATAAACCACATAATCACTTAATTTCTAATTGCCTTCCTGATTCATTATAAACTTTCCAGACTCTCCCTCCCCTGCAATTTCAACAGGATACTTTTTGCTTTGCTCCTGATAGTTTGCACATTCAAAGGCATTGTTTTCTGTGTTTAGCCCTCCATTCTAGTACTCAGGACCTTTTGCAACTCAGAATGAGTGCATCTGAAATTCTCAGAATTGGGAAAAACATAGCAGATCTGAATTGGTGTATAATAGGATTTGCCATAAGGAGCCATCAGTGTTAGGGAGGAATTTCTGCATAGTTGACCCTTGAACAACATGGATTTGAACTGCACGGATGCACTTACACGTGGATTTTCTTCCACCTCTGCTAACGCTGAGACAGCAGAACCAACCCCTCCTCTTCTTCCTCCTCCTCAGCCTATTCAATGTGAAAAAGATGAGGACGAAGACCTTTATGATGATCCACTTCCAAGTAATGAACAGTAAACGCATTTCTCTTCCTTACGACTTTCCTAATAACATTTTCTTTTCTCTAGCTTACTTTATTGTAAGAATACAGTATATAAAACATATAACATATAAAATATGTATTAATCAACAGTTTATGTTATCGGCACGGCTTCCAGTCAACAGTAAGCTATCAGTAGTTAAGATTTTGGAGAGTCAAAAGTTATAGGCAACGTTTGACTTCACAAGGTGGGGGGTAGTCAGCACCCCTAACCCCTGCATTGTTTAAGAGTCAACTGCATTGTGTGTAGTCCAATCCCTGTCATCAATTATGTACCTCTATTCTCAAATCCATCCAAGGAATACTGTGCTTAGTTTATGATTACAAACATACTCTTGAAAAAGAATACATAAGCCAAAGTTTTGTGTCTAATCACATTTTTAGAGGCATCAGGAGAGTTTGGTATGGGAAGCTGTATTCGTGAATATGTAATGGATTTTTCTAGGACAACAGCTTAGACAAGGTCAGTCAAGAGTATCTCTGTGCAGCAATGAAATGAAAAGGAAAAATCTTTGGATCCAGCCTTTATCAGCAAAATCATTGGAACCTTAGCTCCCAGATTTCTTTCCTTGGAGTGGTCCAAAATGTGGTCCCAAGCTACCAGCGTGTCTTCAGCTCTTTAGTTTTCTCTGCCTAGTCTTTTAGGTCCCAAACCTCTGGAAGTGGCTCTTCCACTGCTCTTATGTGAGCATCATTCCTCCTACAAGTATCTGTTTTTCCTCTCAACAGGGCCTGACACCATCACCTTTGACTTGTGGCTGCTCCTAGTGCATTCTGCAGCCAGGGCAAAAATGTCAATGTGGGGCTGAAGAGGCAACAAGATACCCTCCACCCCCGGCCTTCAACTTCATGGTCATGTTCCAACACAGTCTTTCTTAGTAGGGTTCTTTGAGTTCTTTTCCACTCCCCTTTCCTGAGGAACAAAAGTTCAAGAGGGATGGGGCAAGCAAACAAATTCAGGGACCCTCAACTGTACTGTATTTGAAATGAAAATGAAATACAGGTTCATAGCTGTTTGCACAAACCCCATGGAGTCAAATGTATTTTGGAATTCAGAATTCTATCGAATTTTAGAAAGGTAAACTGGTACATTTACTGTATATTATGTAACAGCCCCAGCAGGATCTGGGGCAGCACACTACAATCAAACAAATATATCTGCCGCCAAACACATGAATATTCACATTAAGTAAGATAAATAACAACTATAAATAGCCTCACAGTTAACCAAATCAGTTCACGTAAGGTTAGGTTTTGCTGTTAAATGACTCGACTACAAAATAACTTTTATCTTTTGGAGCTCTTTGGATTTTGGAATTATGGATAAGTGATTGTTGATCCGTATCGTGATTTATTCAGGAAGATGATCAAAAGACCCACTTTGCTTTATTGCCTGGCTTCTTTGTGAAAGCTAAGTTTGCACAGAGGCATAAATTAGAAAAATTTGTGTTGACCCTTCCCGCTTCTTGTTTATCAGCCATTTTGGTCACTTCTTTTCTCCTCCCACGACCTCTGAACACCTTGTTTGATATGCTAGATCCCACAGTACTTCTTCCAAGCTCCTGTGCCTTGGTACGGTTGGTAATGCCTGGTCTAGATTCCTGTCCCCACAATTCACCAGGCCCCTAGCTTGGGGTCTTGTAACCCCCTCCAGTAGTCTGAGTATCTTTCTCAGATTTAGGACTGGTGTGGTCCAAAAGCTCATGACCCCAACACTGAGCCACTGTTGGTTTCACTGTTGATTCTACTCCTGTCTGAGTCCCAGTAATTCTTGCCTAGTGACATAGCTCCTACCAGGTATGTCACACCATCAGCTTGGCCTTCATTTTGTTCCTCATACCTTCACAGCCTTGGCTGGGATACCTTACCTTGGTACCCCAGGCCTGAGATTTTACTTTGCCCCTCAATCATCTTGGAAACTGGACCCTTGTTCCCAAGCCACAGATCCTAAAGCAAGCCCAGCTTTCACACTGCAAAAACTCTGTTGGAGGCTGCTACCTTCTGCCTTCTCTTTAGTCCCAGTGTGGGCATCGGATTTTTAGATGTTTCATCTCTTCCCATTAAACATGACAAGTTGTCAATATTTGCCCTAGGACAAAGTAGGTTCTCAGATAAATGTGATCCATATGATAAGAAGGACTTATTATAACTGAGAGTCAAATGGAATGCCTTACCTTTCACATCTTGCAAAGGGATGTTCTATCATTTACTAAAACAAACCCTGAGTCACAATGTGCTAACAGGCATAACAACCTCTAGTGCCAAGTAAATTCCACAGCCTGGATTTCTCCAATCACTGATCAAGGCCTTGCTAGATACGCAATTTTTAGTGGAAGAAATACTCACTGTGAAATAAAGTGATTGAATTCTTCACACCATTTTTCTGGATGAAGTAAAGTCGGTGGAGGATTTCTGAAAAAACAACAGCAATTTTTTCTTAAAAAAGAAGAGTTTCATTAAAGGCAAAATATCAACTTGTTTTTATTGATATCATTCTAAATAGCTCTAATAAAATCTGTTTGTTCTCATATAAGAGTCATTTTTTAGTGGTGGATTATAAAGTGCCAACCCCTATTCCTGTAGTCATTCATTTTCATTGACTGAAGACCTACTACGTCCCTGGCCTTCTCAGGACCTGTGAAAATTACAAAGATCAGGAACATTCTTCCAGAAGCAGACACACTAATGAGGGGTGAGGCAAGCGCACAAACTACTATAACAGAACTGAGGATTATTAGTGCTATAAGAAAGCTATAAACATAGTGCCAGAGGTTTTAGTGAAATAGACTTTTAATTGTACAGGATTTTCAAATCATTATGGTACCATTTGAATTAATTATGTGATGCATTTAAAGTATACTCATAAATTCATAGTCACATTTTTAACTATTTCCTATATATCAACTTCTGCAACAAGCACTGGAGAAAGTCAAACAGTCAAAACAATGCCCCAGACTCTGTGAAGTTCCTGGGTAGAGAAGGAGACAGACATATACCATACCTAATAATTGGAGGTCCAAGAGAATGAGAGAATGGCAAAAAGAACGTTAGATAACCAGACCACCTCCTGGTGAGAGGGCAAAAAAAAAAAAAAAGGGGGGGGTGGGGGATGGGGGAAGAGCCCTGAATTTGATTGAATACCCTAAAGAGATCTGATTTTAAAACACAAGTGACTACATTACCTTTAATTGATGAGACTTTTTTTTTAGCAATACATGGAAATAGGGGCTTGTGGGCAACTCAAGTTCAGAAAATGAAGAAAGTGACAGTTCTGCACACCTGAATTATGGCTGTAAATTTTAAAGCCATCACATGTGATCCTTGTTTTTACCTGGATTCCAACTGCTTCCTAAAGCCATGGATTGCTCAGATTCAATAGGCAGAGGAATGGAAGCAGCAGGAATTACCAGAAATAAATATATATCAGATAATGTGACCACAAGCTGTCCCTCGACATCATCTTCTCATTTTCTTTTTTTTTTTTTTTTTTTTTTTTTTTGGAGACGGAGTCTAGCTCTGTCGCCCAGGGCTGGAGTGCAGTGGCCGGATCTCAGCTCACTGCAAGCTCCGCCTCCCGGGTTTACGCCATTCTCGCTGCCTCAGCCTCCGAGTAGCTGGGACTACAGGCGCCCGCCGTCTCGCCCGGCTAGTTTTTTTTGTATTTTTTTTTAGTAGAGACGGGGTTTCACCGTGTAGACCAGGATGGTCTGGATCTCCTGACTTCGTGATCCGCCCGTCTCGGCCTTCCAAAGTGCTGGGATTACAGGCTTGAGCCACCGCGCCCGGCCTCATCTTCTCATTTCTTATGGCGCAACTTTTAATTCAGCATACTGCTGCCATAATAAAGATCACAATTTCTTGAGTTCCTTATGGCTAGATGTGGTTCTGTGACCGAGTTCTAGTCAATGATTTATAAACAGAATTATTATATGGTATTTCCAGAAAGTCTCCTTAAAAGAGGGGAGACATGACATTCTTCCCCTTCCCCTTCTTTCTTTTAGAGCATGGATATGATGGCTGGAGCTTGAGCAGCCATTGAGGACATCAGATGAACTTGAAAATGAAAACTATGAGCTGAGTATGACAAAGCAAACAGATAGAAAACTGGATTCATGATGACATTGCAAAGCTGCCATACCAGCTCTACTCTGCTTCCCCCTAATCTTCCTTTATAAGAGAGAAATAGTCTTCTGTTTTCTTCAAGCCACTAGTACATGCAGCTGAGTCTAATCCTCAGTGAGATAACCTTTCCAAGTATTTTCCTACCATATGATGAGAACATAATATGATAAGTGACATACCAGAAGCACAAGCATGGTGTGTGGGTAGAATAGTTAAGGTGCTGCTTACTCCATCTAGGGAGTCCCAAAAGACTTTATAAAGAAGATAAACTTGAGCTGGCTCCTGAAAATTAGAGTGGATTTTTCAAGATAAAGAAGGAGAGTGAAGCTATTTTAGGCTCAGAAAACAACATGTGCCAAGACATAGGGACATAAAAACGCATAGTAAGTCCAAAAAAAGTAACTTTGAGGCTTGACTATATATGATCTTTTGGATCTGAAGAGAGAGCAGCAGGGAAGGATAAAGTGAGGAGGAAGAATGATTAGAGGAAGGAGATAATTTATCTGTTCTGCATATGAATTTAGTTACCCTTCACATCTTATAATTCAAAAACCAGTAAGTTATCTGTGTATGACCCAGAAAGAATAGCAGTTAATTTTTTTCCCCCTTCTCCTGGATCAGAGACAAAGGAGGAGGCTGCCTCTTTATCTCATTCACTCCATTCAACAACATATGCCTTCGTCTTTCCCTAGTACCATCACATAACTTCAGCTTCAATCCTAGTTTGGCTCAGCAGTTCTTACTGCCTGTGGCTATCTGAGGTTTTACGTCCACATGCCCTGCCAGCTCACCTCTGTGGGCAGCTTTGGTGCTCTGTCTTTCAGTGAGTCAGTTATCCTAGATCATCTCTACAGCACTTCCCAGGATTTGCACTTCCCTTGATCTTCTCAGGTTTCCTGATCCTTCTGTTCTCACTGAGGTCAGTCCCACAGAGAAGAGCTGCTTAAGCAATCTACTGTCTAATAGACTTAATTCACCTCCAAAGCAGTTCACCGTGACTAAGTCATTTGTAGACAGATTGAACAGATTTGACTGAAATGACACTAGTAGGCTCAACACTGGCCAGCCCAGCAGGGAAGGGGCATCTCTCTTCCATAAGCAGAGAGTGACCTGGCAAGGGTTCAATGAGAAATAGATGGTGGATATCCACTTTAATATAGAGAATAATGTACCTTCCTGTGTTCAGTCTCTTTCTCCACAGGAAATATGCACAGGGGGTATTGTTTAGTTATTGGCCTGAGGAGAATGGCAGCCAACCACCACTCACCCAGGTCACCACCAACCCTCTACGGCTTCACCATAACCATCACACAAGGAAACATCTTCTTTGGAGCCCAACATCATAGAAAGTTGGTTAAGAGAACCTCATCTGATCCTGTAAATGTCCTGCCTTTCCTGGAATTCATCCTGCTTTGGTTCAGTAAAGCAAGATCTTGTGAAAGATTATTGTCTGTACATAATGAAAACCAAATGAATTTGAAGACTTTGCAGTACTTTGTTTGGACTGGCAATATAAATTCTAATTCTCTCACAACCCAGAAAGAACACCAGTGAAGGGAAACCATGTAGGTTATTCTTGTTTCATTTGTGAGTGTTTCTCCCTCTTTTGCAGTTAGAACATTATCGATCCCAGCCGGGCGCGGTGGCTCAAGCCTGTAATCCCAGCACTTTTGGGAGGCGAGACGGCGGTCGACGGCGCGGGATCACCGAGCGTAGGGATCGTAGACCATCCGGCTGAAACACGGGTGCCAGAACGCCTGCGGTCTCTACTAAAAATACAAAAAAAAGAAAAACAAAAAAAAAAAACTGGCCGGGCGTTGTGGTGGGCCGCCTGTAGTCCCGGCTACTTGGAGGTAGGCAGGAGAATCGCTTGTAACCCGTGAGGCTCGGAGCCTTCGTGAGCCTGAGATCCGGCACTGCACTCCAGCCCAGCGAGCAGAGCGAGACTCCGTCTCGAAAAAAAAAAAAAAATCACTGAGGGCGTTACTGTATTGTTGCACAGCCTTCCTAACGATGCCTTGATTTGGCTTGTCTGCCTTTTAGCTGGTGCATCTGACTACTTACTAGATGGTTGCATTTTAATTTCCCAGAGACATCTTAAGGTCACCATGTTCAAAACCAACATCTTCCTTTTTTTTTTTTTTTTTTTTGAGACGGAGTTTCACTCTTGTTGCCCAGCCTGGAGTGCAATGGCACGATCTCAGCCCACCACAACCTCCGCCTCCCAGGTTCAAGCGATTCTCCTGCCTCAGCCTCCCTAGTAGCTGGGATTATAGACATGTGCCACCATGCCCGGCTAATGTGTATTTTTAGTAGAGACAGGATTTCTCCATGTTGGTCAGGCTGCTCTCGAACCTCCCGACCTCAGGTGATCCACTCACCTCGGCCTCCCAAAGTGCTGGGATTACAGGCGTGAGACACTGTGCCTGGCCACAACATCTTCCTTTCTTAAGGCTGCATTCCACCTGGTTGTTGAAGTCAGAAACCTGGATTCTACATTCTCCCATATCCAATTAGAGCATGCAGAATAATGGCTCCCTCAAAGATGTCCACATTCTAATCCTCAGAACCTATTAATACTCTACTTTATATGGCAAAGAGACTTTATTTATGTAATTAAGGTAAAGGTCCTGGAGACGGGGAGGTTGTCTTGAATTACCTGAATGGGCCCAACTTAATCACATGACTCTTTTAAAGTGGAAGAGGGAGGCAGAAAGAAAAAAGAAGAGTCAGGAGAGATTCAACATATGAAAGGGACTTAACCCGTCATTGCTGCCTTTGAAAATGGAGGAAGTGGCCATGAGCCAAGAAATGCAGGCAGCATCTGGAAGATGGAAATGGGCCTCAGCTGATACCTAGCAAAGAAATGAGAATCTCAATTCTATAGAAGCAAGGAAATGAACTCTGCTAATAACCTTAATGAGCCAGAAAATAAATTTCCCCTAATGCTTAAGAAAGAAGTACAGCCCTACTGACACCTTGATGTTAGCCCACTGAGACCCACGGCAGACTTCTAACTTAAAGAACCATAAGATAATAAATTTGTGTTGTTTTCAGCCTCTAAGTTTGTGGTGATTTGTTATGATAGTAATAGAAAACTAATATACCAATCAAATGTCAAGTCTTCTCAGTTCTACTTCCTAAATCCCTTACTCATAACCTGTCCCCTCTTTCACATCCTAGTCCAGTCACTCATCATTTCATACCCATACTACTCCCGTGGCCTCCTTGTTTTTCTCCTTCCCTCTACCTCACACCCCTCTAATCCATCTTGTACTTGGTAGCTAGAATTTCTTTATAACATACAAATGTGACCTCGTTATTTCCTTGCTCAAAATTCTTCAGCAGATGCACACTGCCAGAATGATAAAATGTTAACCCCTTTGCATGATATATACAAATGGTCTTTCCTATCACCTACCTGTCTACTTGATTTCATCTTAAACCACTTGCTCGCCAGATGCCGAGCACTGTGCTACACCGTACTTGTGGCTCCAAAACAGGTCCTATTCTTTCATGCCTCAGGGACTGCACATGATGTACCTCCAGTTTAGAATGCTCTCCCTAATTTATCCACCTGGCAAGCTCCTACTCATGTTTCTTGTGTATCTATAGTGCCCAGCACAGAACTACTCAGTAAATTTTTTAAATGAATGCATACAAACATATACATGTTGTATGTAGGCCAAGAAATGGTGATAAGACAAAATACGACTTGGTCTTCAAAGTAGCATAAAATTAGACAAATATGGAACAGCTCTTTCGGATAGGAGCAAATTCCAACTAAATTATTCACAGCAAGCAGATTTGAAGAATAAAGGAATATTAACTTGATTTGGATTTGACAATATAAGCCTCATTCCTCTGCTTTTGAAGCCCAAATGTCTCCAGGTCTCTGAATATCTATAACTAAAATGAGCAACAAATCATAATTTAAACCTCACTGTAGACAATAGCTGATGTCACGACCATTATACACACATACATAGTGGGTCAGAGACAGAAGGAGATGAATACCAATAACCATCATGTGTTGAGTGCTTACTACCACAAAGCTTCATGTCAAGTGCCTCACATATAAGTCAACTAAACGTTGCAACAACCCTATAAATAGGAATTATTCTAGTTTCACAAGTGAAGAAAATGCAACTTAAAAGAAGAAATTTTCTCAAGAACATTCAGCAAAAATTGGAAGAACCAGGTTTTAAATTCAGGTATTTCTGTCTCCAATGCCCATATGCCCCACTCTTTCCCATATTTTATCTCATGAAGAGTCCACTAGTTTGGAAGATGAATTAAGAGAACATATATGCAAAAAAAAAAAAAAAAAAAAAAAAAAAAAAAAAAAAAAGACAAAACCAATTAGCAAGCAATGCCTCAAGAAGGTGCAAAATGAAGCCCTCAAACATTAAAGCACACTCACCAAGGAGACGCTGAGTAAAAAATTTCTCAGTGAGGCAGAGTTAATTAAGAAAGGCTTCCTGAAAGTTGTGAATTTTAAAGCAGGACCTCTGTTCACAGAGGGGACATAAATCAGCTGACTAGGGGAGGAGGGTTTTGGAGGAGAAGGGGAATAACAGAGGAAGATAGAAAGAAGCATAATAAATAAGAAACAATTGTTAACATCCAGTTAAACACTTAGGAATGTCTTAAAAAGACATTCTATTTACTTACTCATAAAAGCAAAAAAGCAAGACATTTGAGTGTAATTAACTGTCCTGATAGTATTAACTACAGCAACAGAGCTGCCATTCTGATTACAATTGGTAGACATCATTAATAAAGTTGAATAGTTAGTCATGTGTCTGTGTCTCTCTCAGTGTCTCTCTCAGTATCTTGCCCCAGCTGTTCCTAAAGTTGCTTTTCTCCCTAAGTCACATCTTACCTGTTCAAAATCAATTATTTAAAAATGTTTACATTTAATTGTAATACGTGATTCATCTCAGTGTAAAAAACATTCCCTGGCCAGGTACGGGGGCTCACCCCTGTAATCCCAGCACTTTGGGAGGCCAAGGCAGGCAGATCACTTGAGGTCAGGAGTTCGAGACCAGCCTGGCCAACATAGTGAAACCCCATCTATACTAAAAAAAAAAAAAAAAAACAAAGAAAAATATAAAAATTAGCCAGGTGTGGTGGCCTGAGCCTGTAATCCCATCTACTCGGGAGGCTGAGGCAGAAGAATCGCTGGAACCTGGGAGGTGGAGGTTGCTGTGAGCCAAGATGGCGCCACTCTACTCCAGCCTGGCGACAGAGTGAAACTACATCAAAAAAAAAAATAAAAATAAAAAATCCTCAATACTGGAACGTAGAGAATAAAAAGCAAAATTCCTCCTCATTATAACTCCTAATACCAGTCTCCTCCCCATTATCAGTATGGGTTGTATTCTTTTAGACCTTTTATTACATGCATTTGTAGTATCTGCTATAAATATTTTATATATTTATTTATATATATATATACACACACACACAGTTTTTCTGTGCTGTAAGTAGATGTTACAATATAAATTGGGTGATATATTAATTTTTTTTTTTTTTTGAGACAGAGTCTTGTTGACTTGCCCAGGCTGGAGTGCAATGGAGTGATCTTGGCTCACTGCAACCTCTACCTCTCAGGTTCAAGTGATTCTCCCGTCTCAGCCTCCCAAGTAGCTGGGATTATAGACACCTGCCATCATGCCCAGCTAATTTTTGTATTTTTGTAGAGACAGTGTTTCACCATGTTGGCCAGGCTGGTCTTGAACTCCTAACCTCAGGTGATCTGTCTCGGCCTCCCAAAGTGCTGGGATTACAGGCATGAGCCACTGCTCCTGGCCTTAATTTTTATAATTATTAATTTTTATAATATAGTTGAAAGCATAGAAATGGGATTATACACCACATAAATATCCTGGTACTTATTTTTTCCATTCAGTAATACCGCTTAAAGTTCATCCATATCACTTTCATACCTAAATGGCATTCCACAAAATGGGTAACTATATTTAGCCATTCATGTATTGGTGAACATTTAGGTTGTTTCTATTTTTGTTACTATTAGAAAGAAGGCTGAAATGGCTTACATATGCCACATGTCATATGGGATTTCAAACTTTTAAAATATTTCTTAGGTGGCAAAAGCACTGACAAGTGAACACTTAGTATCCTTCCAAGAAATTAAATACAAAGAGAGAATATACTGCTGCATCTTCTGGGGGTGGCTCAATGAGCAATTTCACAGCAGTGGGGGCAACAGAGCTACAGCCAAGGAAGAAGCAATCAGCAAATGATCCCACAGGATTATTAATAGTGCTCCATAGAACACACTGTAATGCCATAGAACACACTGTAAATAGTGACCTTGAGTTGATGGATTCCAGCAGCTACAAACTTTAAACCCTATTGCTGGGTTCCACTTGCAAGAACCTGCTACCTTGTTCCAGTAGTGGGTATCCCTAGGTAATAACCCCAGCATATGTGACACAGACGAAGATATATTCAAAATATACATATGTGGCCAATGTGGTGGCTCATGCCTGTAATCCTAGCACTTTGAGAGGCTGAGGCGGGCAGATCACTTGAGTTCAGGAGTTCAAAACCAGCCTGGGCAACACAACGAAACCCTGTCTCTACTAAAAATACAAAACTTAGCCAGGCATGGTGGCAGGTGCCTGTAGTATCAGCTACTTGGGAGGCTGAGGCAGGAGGATCGTCTGAACCTGGGAGATTGAGGCTGCAGTGAGCCAAGATGGAGCCACTGTACTCCAGCCTGGGTGACAAAGTGAGACTGTCTTTCAAATATATATATTTATACATTTTATATATATATACACATATGCTAGTAATTCCACTAGAGAAAATATTTGAAAAAATATATATATTATATATATGTATTATAGTATATATATGTAATACATACAATACATAATCTCTAGTGGAATTACTAGCATATGTATATATACTATAATACACATATCTATATATGTATTAAATATAATGTAATTGTATATAATATTTATATATGTTATATAT